>NC_051226.1:4603768-4743768 GCF_015220715.1 Pygocentrus nattereri
ACCTCAGTCTCGCTGCTGGACTGGACCGTGAATGCATACATGTATACGTAGCTTTCAATGGTTTAAACTGCTTGGGGCAGCTAATTAAACGTATACTCGTTACCTGAGATCTCTAGGTCACAGAACTTGAGTCATTCAAGACCAGGGAGTCAAAATAAACGGATGTCGGTGCGGCCCTTATTACAACCAAGCGTGAAAAGAAACCCAAGTGTCATTGACAAATCGACAGGGGTTGCAGCCGCCAGCTTTGACGGAAATGCTATAATAAGCGCAGAAGGAAGGCGGGGGGGTGGTGGTGGGAGGGGGGGGGGTGCGCTTTTACAGTTCAGGTTGCATAACAATTTAAAAGAGCATCAAGCTAAAAAGACCCAGAGCACACCGAGCTCTTTACATCGGCCATAAAAGTCTCGCTGCCTAAAGTTACAGGCATTATCTAAGAATCATAAGTGCTGCAGACTCTCACCATTTGTGGCCGGATGTGGTTGGAAATGGCCAAGTGGACAGTTGTGCTTTCGCAAGAAGCAGGTCGACAGCCTCGGTATTTTCACATAATAAAACGAGCTTGTGCATAACCTCGTCTAGCGGGGGGCTGCAGCGAGCTGTGGTTTGGATAAAGCTCAGAACAAATACGATCAAGAAGCAAAGCCAAGAGAGCCTTTCGGTAAAAAGAGGACATCAGAAAAACAGAAGGTCCCCGTGGCCGCGCTCGCCAGAGCTTCCCTGCGGCAGCCCTGCTATGTCAGAGTTTACTATTTTAACAAAAACGATCACCGTTCAAACTTGTGGCAGTTAACGGACACCACGGTCAATGACAGCGTGACCGTCTCCCAGCTTGGCGGTTCACAGCTGCAAGACAGGGTGAGCAACGGACAAGGTATCTCACGCCTACAGGCGTATGCAAAAGTCTTAACACCCTCGGGCCAGTTACATATTTTGTCAACGGTCCAAGTGAAAATAAGCTCTTCTGCGGGACACTTTAGTGCGCAACTTCTGTTTACCGACTTTTTCATGTTGGAAATATAAATAACATACCTTACATTTACCTTCTACTGGACCTCTCTGTCGCTTAGAAATAAACAAGCTGTTTTAGTTACTGTGCTTAAAACCTGCTACACACCGTTAGAAATGAAGGATCTGTGCAGGAACATTATTATTATTATTATTATTATTATTATTATTATTAACGGCATTTTGGCTGACGCTCTTATCCAGAGCGACTTACAATTTGATCATTTTACACAATTGGCCTGACTGCATGTCTCTCGGAAACCGGAGAACCCGGAGGAAACCCACGCAGACACGGGGAGAACATGCAAACTCCACACAGAGAGGACCCCGGTCGCCCGGCCGGGGAATCGAACCCAGTCTTCCAGTTGAAAAGCTGGTATTTGTTCCTTTTCATAACCGAATGTTTTAAAACAGAGCAGTAGAATAAAAGCCTGGAGGCGAGGCGGGGCGGGGTGAGTGGAGTCAGTCCAGCTTAGAACAGATCATTTCAGTGGATTATGGTTCAGTTATGTTCCCTGACTGAAGGTGACGAGATGGACCCTCGAGGGCACCCCCTTGGTGACAAGAGTGAGTTTAGTACCTTTTACTCCTGAGGATGTACGTGAATAATCTGTTTTGACTTGCTTTGCCTTTTTTGCCAAATTATAGGCTGAAACACCAGTTTTACCTGATATAACAGCCTAGGTAAGAGCGAAAGTGAGGTCATCTTGTTTCACGGGATAGAGCAACATTTCTGGTACGTTATGGAGAGCATAGTAATTTAATGCCGTCCTGAGGCCGCAGTTAAAAAGATAAAAGGAATAACGCTGAATAGCGCCGTCCAGGCGTCCTGGGAAAGACAAAAGTATCCTACAAGATTGTTAAATCTGCTTTCGGGTGTTTTTAGGACAACAAAGACGACGAGCGCTAAAAATCGACGGAATACACAGTCATAAAATAAATGTGCCAGTCAGTTCTGCCAGGCGTAAAACGCACAATACAGATACCTTCACCCGACGAGCAGCGTAGACAGACATGCCCCGCCCAGAGTCATATAAACGGTGCTAAACACGGGAAATAGGTAAATTATTAAACCTGAGCTAAAATCTTTTATCCAATAGTTTGGAGACTTCAATCAAAGAAAATTGTTTTCTTTTCTAAGCCCAACTACTCGACTGCAGTCGTACATCTGACTCGCCACAACTGCTCCGACATTTGTCATCTGTGGGATTTCAGAGCATGGTAGTTACAAGAACTGGAACAGTAATGTAAAGAAAGGCAATTTAATATTTGGGATGATTTTTCAGCTTTCAAGGCTTTAAGTTAAGTGATACTTTTTTAATCCCACAAACGGGGAAATTCCACCTCCGCATTTAACCCATCCGTGAAGTGAAACACCACACACACACACTAGGGGGCAGTGAGCGCACTTTCCCGAAGAGGTGGGCAGCCCTATCCATGGCGCCCGGGGAGCAGTTGGCGGTTAGGTGTCTTGCTCAAGGACACCTCAATCATGGACTGTCGGCTCTGGGAATCGAACCAGCGACCTTCCGTTCACAAGGCCAGCTCCCTAACCTCCAGCCCACGACTGCCCCAATCGTGACATTTTGTGACATTATTCAAAAGCATTTCCTCATGAAAACAGGACCATAACCCTTAGACAAGCCGATAAACTGAAACAATGCTCTACAGGTCAACCGACTGCAGCAGTAATCACCCTGGTTATAGGTCATCCTTTACTGTATGGCCCTCTGTGAACACTGGCTTTGATGAGACATCACAAAGAACAGTCAGTGCACACACCAGATAGGTGATGCGCAATTCCACCTTTGCACCTTAGCAGCTGCCCCTGGCCTGGTTGCTGAGAAACTGCCGTAGATATTTACTGCTGACACTTAATAGGTTTCAGAGATCACCAGACCCAGTTCCAGAGCAGGTGTAGAGAGGTATTCCCAGAAACTCCACCTCCCTGATCCAAAACAAAAAGGCGCTCACACCACACCAGCCACTGTGGTGGCCAGGTATTATACCTCCATAGCTCCCACCTCTATCGAACAGAGCCTGAGATGAATCCAAACCACGCTACGCTTTTAAGCAAAATGTCATATGTTTGACCGCATTTGTAACCTTAACAGAAAAAAACTCCAGTTTACATTTTATAAATGTTTATGTATTGACATTGGAAGATAAGTATTGTATATCAGCAAATCTCATATCAGTGCATCCCTAGAAACCACCCGTTTTTGTCAAATATTCATCGGAGAGGGTTTTTATCAATTTCAGATGATCTTTATCTGGTATGCATTTAAAATTTCACTTTGATTGATCAAATGTAGTTACTTTGTCGTCTATTATACAACACTTAATTCCGGCCACGCGAGCCGATTGGTTGAGAGGCTTTCTAATCGAGGTCGTTTTTCACAAATCACTCCACTGAGACGCCGTTGCTAAGCAACGACTCTGACAGCTGTAGGAGACGCTCGAGCCATCTGAACGTTTTTACTTCTTACTTCGCCACAAACAGAAAACAGACGCTGTTAAGATCACATCTGACCGACAGCCGATTTGGTCCGACTCTGAAGACGAGACGACACTAAATTCCCAAACTGTCGTCTCCACTGAGCAGCTTTTCAGTCGGCAGCTGTGACAGAAGAACAGCTGAACAACCTGGAATCAGCCAGAAATGAACCCAACACCATTCGCCAAACTAAACGGGCTGTAAGAAGCTTTACAGACCGGCTGGAACAAAACAACATTAATACTGATCTGGACAAACTGACCAAACTGAGCTGAACCTGATATTGGCTCAGTTTTACGGCTCAGTCTGATTTGGACAGGCTCCACGATTGGCGAACGGTGTTGGGTTCATTTCTGGCTGATTCCAGGTTGTTCAGCTGTTCTTCTGTCACACCTCCCGACTGAAAAGCTGCTCAGTGGTGACGACAGTTTGGGAATTTAATGTAAAGACCTGGGGAACGAACTGCCGACAGTGCAGCGAGTGGGCGGAGTTCATTACCCTGACGTAGCATCAAGGTGCTTTTTAATTTGGAAGAAGGAGCTGCGAACATTAAAACATTAAACGCCACGTTCACGGCCAGTTTATTCATTTCTTACTTTATTCGTTTAACTGTTAAAAGCACTAGAACACTCAAGGTCCTTTGGCCGGAAGGTCGCCGGTTCGATTCCCAGAGCCAACAGTCCATGACTGAGGTGTCCTTGTGCAAGACACCTAACCCCCAATTGCTCCCCAGGCGCCATGGATAGGGCTGCCCACCGCTCCGGGCAAGTGTGCTCACTGCCCCCTAGTGTGTGTGTATTCACACACCAATGTTATGTAAAGTTTGTCCAACCTATAGTAACAGTTGCTACAAAAGAAGGTAGAGTACTGGGCCGAGCATGCATAGCTCAATTTAGTGACCATTTTATCCATAAGACTTTGCTGGGCAGGGCAAAAATACACTACTGCTATAAGGATCCAGGGTCCATGATCACACTGCAATGTTTTCTGCTTTAAGGAGCAGACTTGGCTGTTTGGAGAGGTGAAGGCTAGGGATTCTCAGGCCAGCCTGGGTAATGAATGGTGACTAAAATAAAATGATGCAGTGGAAACTGGGACATGGGTTTCAGGGCCACTGGGAGGTGCTGTAGAAAATAGGCCCTCAGCTCTACACCGCAGATCCACTGGGAAGCCAGGGCTATCTTAAGACGGGCAGAAAGGAGGCATTCACGTGTTTTCATTTCCATAACAAGGCTTATTTCATTACAAAAAAAAGGAACATCAATGCAATCAGTCCACGCTAAAGCTGAGACGCTCAAAGTAGTCCAAAGAATAAGGCTTCTTGCAAGGAGGAAGCCCACCTGTATGAGCTGGACTAGACTTGTACTCAACACTTTATATACCGCACTAAATGCAGTTAAACACGACTGAACATGCCACACCTTGTTTCATTTCTTGTGATGTTAAATTAAGCAAATAAATAGTAACTGTGCCTTAAAACATGCTGTAGTGTGTTGCTTGTAGAGGATGTTAAAATCAACAAAAACATGTGCTGCCCCAACTTTGGCCTACAACTGCATCCACCTGTTGAGCGGTTCGGCTCCTCCTGTTCACGGTGAAGTTATAAGGAGTGTTTCAGCCTGGGCTGCTTTTCGAACATCGGCCTCAGGCCCAATCCCATTTCACCCCTTGCCCCTACCCCTAGCCCTCAAGTGTTGAATACAAGTCTAGTCCCTTGTAACTCCGTTCCAAGGGGGCAGGATGACACCCAAAAACAAGGGTCGGGGTTAAAATAAGAAATGGGACTGGGCCTTAAGAGTATCAGTGACAAAAACACCCTGCTTACGTCTAACGGGTTGAAGAGTGGTTGGAAAATGGTCACGTAAAAATAAAGAATGATTATTTTTGGTGCACAAACCTGTACAAACATTATAACTGGGGGAAACAATGCCTGTAGATAGACTTTAATGTTTATTCTTCCTGTTATATTGTTTACACCCTTACTATTACTATTACTGTGCGTCAGCTACAGGGGGCTAAATTTCCTCAGGGAGGGACAGACGGATGGACTGACTGACGGACTATAAAACACGAGAAAAATGTAGGATATGGACCATTAAAGTGACAATATGCTCCAAGAAGCAGTGAGGCAGTGCGACATGATTTATAACAAATATCGTCATACACGACAGCCCTATTACTTGTGGTCTGCACCAATAGCTGCCTTAAGCTAAGAGCTCCAAATAAGCACTTCTACACAATACATCACACTGAACGTCTGAATCTGAAGCATGTGGTTCCTTGTCCATTCAGTCTTGACGTCAAGCTGCGAGACTAGACAGCACGGCAATAAACATGAACAAAAACGGTCTAAAACAGCTCATAAAGGAACCTGGGTGTTTAATCAACTGCTTAAAAGATGAAAATCGAGGAAAGAGAGGTACACTTACTTGCCAGACCCCTACAATGGCGTTGGCTATAAGAATTAGCAATATTACAAAAGGCTCCACAAAAGCCGTAATGGTCTCTTCTCCCTCTTCAAACCAGGCCAGCACCTACAGAAGGGAAAAAAAGGAGAAAGTGAGGGGAAAAACGCTTAATTAGAAGGAAATCTGCCAAATCCTGATTTCAGAATTATGGTTTTTAGGCTCTTATTCAATCACACGCTCATTCTCAGCTGCAAAGCTTCAAACCAAATTTACATGCAGAGACAACCACAAGGTCAGCGCGCCGTCCGGTATCGGCGCAATTGCGCAGGGCGACGGTGGTGGCCGAGAACGTGTTAGGACAATCAGTAGGCCTGCTGCATCACAGGCTTTGTACCCTGGGCATGACGCCCTTTATCAAGAAGCATGACTGTGGTCTCTGTGAGCTCTGTCAGCTATTTAATGAGGCGAGTTATGTTTAATGCATGCGCTCCTGCTGGCCTGGCACAGACAAAGCAGGCACTCCATCCAGCTGGACGGCCGATTAAATTTACACGAACGCTGAGGCTCGTTCTGCGTCTCCTGTAAAAGCCGGAGATGCTGAGCTTTCTTTGAGAAAACATGCTGGTCACTCTTAATGCCACGGTACAGCTATCGGCATCCAGTAGGCCGCGATTATTCATCCCTAAATCTTACGCAACACCCAACACAACCCAATACATCAGCGCAAGGCATCAAGGGTATTCATAGAGTTTGCTGCAGTAACTGTATTTTATTGGTTGTCTGGTGTTTTTATTGTATATTCTGCACTCGTTTCACGCCGTCATGTGTCTGCACTCCTGTGCACTGGGTTGCTGGGCTTTAAAAGATGCTCAAAATATTAGGCACAGCTCCAAAAGTTGCTATGTACATTTACCTAGATCAAATAATACGTTTCTCTTATGATTCTCCAATTTTTTATCCTGTTTCATAGCTGCTCTACATTTGTAAAACAGCTCGTCACCAAACCGATTTTCAACGTTGGAGAAACCGTTTTTAATATAAAAGTTTTCAGGTTAAATTTAGGTTTAAAACAGACGCATGTTTATTTTTTAATATCATTGGCGTTATACTACACCCAAAATTATATATATTATTTTTAAAAATACATTCGTCACAGAGATTTTGGACACGGCCGTCATCAGGGCTCTTATGGCACATTTTAATAGAGCATTTTCACCTCAAACGGTTTCTTTGGGCCGAGGCTCATCAGAGAGGAAGCGTCTTGAGGCCTGAGTCGGCGAGTCACACTGACTCGCTATATTGAATTCATTTATTAATATCACATCAATAGTAATTATTACCAGCCAGCTCGTAACTTCTGTCTCACTGGTGTTTCGTGCTTTGACAAAATAAGGTCTTAAATATCATTTTTATTGCTGCACAAGGTCACCCGACCACCGACGAGTCAGCCAGTTTAGAAAATCCTCAGTTTTAACCAGAATCTCACTGGAGTCACTGGTGTCACACCCCATTAATAAGCACCAGTAACTGTAAAATATGTTTGGAATTAAGCTCTCCTTTCTGCATATATGATGAAATATTAATGGACACGCTAAGATTATTGATTTTTTTTTTTTTTTTTTTTATAAATGTATCGACAGAGCTGTCAAGTTTTATACTTTTTACAAAACATTGTAAATATAAAAAAATAAATAAATAATAAAGAAAAATGGTCAAATACTGAGCCTCCCGCCTGAAGTGCTTACACGACAGAGCTGAGTTTACTGGACAGACAGCTGCATGTGCTTCGCTACAGGTGGGAATCTCTGCGCGCCTCACGATTCGACTGCGATTCAGAGGCTGCGATGCGATTACACAGCGATTATCGATGCGCCTTGATGCTTCCTCTATTCTACACAGCATTTCTATTTCCTCACTGGTGTGACGACTTGGTACTGTTAAAGCGAAGTTTGTGCACTGATCCCTGATGAATTTACTCCCAATATCTTTTATCAATACATCAAATGGAAGTGATGAGGCGAGTGAACTGGAGGGCTCTCGTTCGTGTTTGGAGCACATGAGATGCTGCTGCCGCTCATCTGGAGCGCAATGCGCAGCTACGTCCGCGCAGCACACGTTACGGCCGTCCTGCCCGTCTCCTTTAGGGACTCGTCGTAGAAAGCGGGGGGACTGCTGCGTCAGTGAAATATCCTCGGAATCCTCGGGTCCGACATAGTGCGATAGCTCTGCTTCAGACCGCAGGTCACACAGCAACGATGCATTTGCCTTCATAAGCGCTGCGGTCGGTTTATTGGCAAGTTAAATCTGCGGTGAGAGACTGTCAAACACTAAAAAGGTGCGAAGATGAGGTCGCTTCTCTTTCGAATTCCCCCGTTCCACCTTAAACGGCGCCGCATTTACATTCGGCGCCTCAGTCAGAACGTGACTCCTGACCTAACCTGGCTTCTAATGCAGAGGGAGTCGGATTTCTCGCTCATCCGGGTGTATTTTGTTCTGTGACTGTCCGGGCGCTGCACTTCCACACTTCCAAGTTCCGCCAACATTACGTTTTAAATTATCTATTAATAAAATCGATTTTGGACATTTATGAACCGATTCAGAATCGCTCACGTCCGAATCGCGATACATCCAAAAATCCATTTTTTCCCGCACCCTTACGCTTCGCATAGGGGTCAGTTCTGTGTTCGGCTCGCGTGCGGCTGCTCCAGAGGGGCTATTAGCAATGCTTTTCTATACAGATTACACAAACTGTGTGCATGTCTGCCAATTGGTGCACATTAAAGCAGCTCAAGTCACTAAACCGAAGGGGTGTCTGGATACTTTTGGACACCGATCAGGCATCAAATTATGACCACCTCCTTATTTTTATGCTCACTGTCCATTTTATCAGCTCCACTAACTGTATAGGTGCACTTTGTAGTTCTTTCTAGCTGCCGGCTGGATATTTTTGGTTCTCAGTCCAGCAGCGACACCGAGGTGTTTAAAAACCCCAGCAGCACTGCTGCGTCTGATCCACTCAGACCAGCACAACACACACTAACACACCTCCACCACGTCAGTGTTACTGCAGTGCTGAGAATGACCCACCACCCAAGCAGTACCTGCTCTGTGAGGGTCCATGGGGGTCCTGACCACTGAAGAACAGGGTAACAGAGTATCAGAGAAACAGATGGACTACAGTCTGTAACTGTAGAACTACAGAGTGCAGCTATACAGTAAGTGGAGCTGATAAAGTGGACAGTGAGCGCAGAAACGAGGAGGTGGTCGTAGGGTTACGCCTGACCGGCGTATCTACCTTCAATACACTACACATGTTTCTTATGGACTAAAAGTAATTGTCAGATAAAGGAGCCGTGTAAAATTTACATACGTCACAATCCACACAGGCAACATGGGCCTCATTCCACTTTCACAGCATCCTTTTAATATGACTAACCAGGTCATGGTACAACCTAGTAAAGTAGGGTGGTTAAAACAATGAGACTACAGGGCATGTCCACTGTCCTCAGGCCTAACGGAAAGACAAGCCGTTCTAATTCATCATCAAAGAAGCAAGAACGGCAGGCGATTTATTGAAAATTAGAATAAAAGTGATACTAAGCATTGACTGCAGACGAATCTTTCACAGATTGACAGTTACCCAATGTAAGCTGCGGGTAATTAATAATAAAATAATAAACGTAATGTCTTTAGCTCTGTATGTGCGAGTTTCTGTCTTTACAGCAATAATCTAGGCCACTACAACTATGTCACATAGTATTCCCCTATGCCAGCTGCCTATAACCTACTTCAAAGTCCAGAGACATAAAATAACCCTAACTGGGGGGTTTTTAGAAGCACAGATCTTTACTGCGTTTAGGTGGCGTTTCAAAACCAAACCAGACACTCCTCAGATAAGTGCAGCTAATTTGCTATTACACCTTTCCATAACGAGCTGTGCGACTGGGAACGTGTAAGGTATCAAATACGAACCTGTTAAAAGTGGACGGATTTACTCCTGGCAAGGAAGACCACCGAGGTCCACGAGGCCAGCATGGAAACCACACATGTAAACGCGTAGAGATCACCGTGGAGCACTGATTGATGTACATATGTTACAGTGAAATTCAACTGCATCTTCATGCGCTGATGAGCTTTCTCGTTTTGCTTATTTGTGACCTTCTAACAAATGCCATTCTTGCTGTTTCCATCCAGTTACAGTCAGTTTCAGATTAGACTGACATGCTTTTAACTTCAGGTCACGTTCAGACCCTGAACCTGAAACAGGACCCTATGAGCTCTGCAATATAAAGAGAACAAAACGAAGAACTCATAAGATCTTGTTGGTGTGGGTTCATGCCAGCTTCCCCTGTTAACAGCTCCCCCTTGTGGAGAATCGTCTGGTTGCTAAACGTGAGTGGAGAGGTGAGTGAGTGCAAGTTATAAACGAACTTGTCCGTTTATAAATTTGATTTATGACCCAAACTTTGCTCGCGGTTATTGAGCGTGGTCAGGAGATAAATAATAATAAATAATAACAATAAAAATAATTCAAAGGGCTTTGAATTATTCTGTTTGTTACTGTATTTTTTTGTAATACTCTTCTTCAAAAATGCGCAAACAAAAAAAACGGATTCAAATTGATAAGCGACCTAAAAAGTGTAAGAAAATAAAGAATTTGGGACAAAATAAAACTGGCCGTCACTCTAAAACCTTGACAGGCTGGACTCGGAGAAAGTTCTCGATGGAAAAATCAGATTTGGACCAAAATTTCAGGTCCGATTAAAGCTCTGCTGAAAAGCACGGGCAGAATGAAGTCATCGGTGGGATCGGACGCCACTCCAGCCATTCCATGGACGCTCACGTGACCCGTACTCACACGTCTCTTTAGGAACTGCGGTGACCAGCAGCAGGACTGAATAACTCCACCGAGATAACCAGCAGGAAAGGAACAGCAGAGAGAATGTGAGCGAGCGTATGACCCTGCGACTGATTTACAGGCCAGAGTCCAGGCTATCATCACCCAGCTCACTGCAAGAGACATCTGAGCTGTGGGACGCTACCGCGAGTGCCAAAACGGAAGGAGGACAAAGGGGTCACCGAGGTTAAACGCTCGACTCGCCAGCCTGTCATATTCAGGAGGCCTGTCGTTTTTCCCTGCTTATTTATGCCCCGTCAATGCATTCATTATCATAATAAGCAACAGTGTTGTTGTAACAAACATTGCTATTGGAAAGGGGCTATTATGACCGCAACAGGAAGCTTGTAGGACAAACAGACAGTATAAGGTTACTCAGCGAGTAACACGGAGGATCCTAATCTCATATGCTGCTCACACTATTCCAGACAGGGCTGGCTTCCCGAGCCCTCTTAAACTCACACCATGCCTCTCATTCCAACGGCGTAACTTACCCCGGCCACAGCGGGAGCTAAAGACCTCGTTAACATTGTCGGACATGTGGTGTAATGTTCAGAGTGGAAGCCTGTAACCGTCGCAGGTGGCTGCAGTAGCTGTGCCGCAGCTGAGCTTCAATATCATGTCAACATTAGGTGATTATTAGCTTAACTATGCCACAAAGCCTTCACGGTCAGAACGTTGGCTTGTCAGAAAAGCCTGCTGTCTGAGGCAGATTATTCACACGAGAGCCTTTCTGCCCATCAGCGTTATACAGTTTATAAACACGGTGCTCTATACTATGTAAAACCCCATACAATCCTTTTTAGAGCCAAAATAAATTGCGGTCAGCGAAGGCATGCTCCTCAGGCCGAGTGATCACGGGAGTGTGTAACTGGCCTGGGGCCGTATTACAGAAACCTCTTAAGTCCGAAATCTTATCATCTGCTCAGTCGCCACGACAACTTTAGTTAAGCCTGAGTTTAGGAGAGAAGCCAAGCATAATCTTATCATTAACGCCAGATAAGAAAACAGTATTACAGAAACATCCCAACTAGACTAAATCTCCTACATTCTGTCCTGACGTTAAGATAAACCCCAGAGCGTCTTAACTTCTGTTTTAATCGTCCGTTTCTATTGTTTTATGCAGAGATCGGCAGCATCTTTCACGCTAACCGACATGATGCGACAACTATCAGTGAAAACGGTGCTTTTGACTTTTATTTTTTCCCTAACAGTGTTAACACCAGACACTACAGACACGTCCTCCACCGTCCCTCTTATTACCTTTGGGTGTTAATATTTGATAAACCTTATCAGATAAAATATCACAGTGATGGTGGTGGAAGGAACAGAGTTAGTGCGCTCAGCTAAAGCGTTTGGGAAATGGAGACTGAAACTGAGAGAAGCGATGCTGATCAACAGCACAAAGCTGCGACACAATATTCGTAACTCTCAGTTTATCTCGCTTTAGATTTATTGGACTTTTTTTTTTCCCCCCCCTCACTCACAGTAGCTAACGTTAGCTGCCTGGCTAACTAGATTACGTGTACATTTCAGCTGCGCACGCATGGTCTGTTGCTAGGTAACAGACACGACAGTTAATCGCCGACTTCAATCGAGAAAGTTAAGGTTTCCTAACTTAAGATAAGAAAAGAATGCTTTCATCTTAATGCTTTTAGATTCAGAAATGAAGATAAGATTTGCTTCTGTAATACAAATTTGGGGAAAATCTTATCTTGGCCTGTCAGAGCTTTAGTTTAAACAAAAAGAACGGACATTTCTGTAACACGACCCCGGGAGCGTAAAAGGAGTAGCTGTGAACATACGAATGAGCGCTGTCTGCAGTTGAACAAGCCTTCTTTCTTTGAATTTGACAAATACTCAAACGTCAAATTTGACTTTGACAGCACAAACACTGTCCATAGCATCATTTCTGCTAGACGGACGGCTCTGAGCATGATGGCCTGGATGAGCGGGCTGCTTTGTCGGAGATCATCGATAACGGGCAAGTGTCTCAATGGCAATTTGTAAAAGGCGATAACGGCCTGAGAAAGAGACGCGAGAGAGAACTAGAGGACAAATATGCCGTTTAAAAGCCTGGTAGGGAAACTGGGGTTCGTGTTTGTTAAGAAAACGGCTGCTGGTTCTCTCTGCTGCGCAGTTACTGCCCGGCTCTTCAACTTCTACCTGCTTTACGTTACATGAAGGGTTAGCTCGAGTACACGGAACCACAAATATAGATCAAAATTACGATTTTTTTTTTTAAAACTAGAAAATATCATGACCATTTAAAAATTTTAGACCGCACACATGAAATTATATTGCGATTATATTATATTGTGCATATTGAGTAATGCTACACAACACAACGACTATAGACTGCATGCAAAGTCGGAGAGTTACAAGGTCAGGTCTCACCACATGAGCGGAGAGAGAATATTTACAAAGGTGAACAAATAAGGGAATATATGCGCATTAACAGCTCGAACCCAAACTCAGAAACAATCATGCCTTAGTACGCTGTTTAATAAACGCTTTAAACACACATCCTACGCAGATAATCCCCCCTGTAAGTCTTCACCTGGTCTTTTATGGCTCTTCTATGCCTTCAAATTGCCCTGTGGGGGGGTCATTATAGTTTAACTACACTGAATTCATGGTAAAACATTCTGCTCTCTACACGGGCTGCTCTTTTCAAAAATCTAAACTACGGTTTTAGAAATTTCAGTATGTTAATGATCAGCACGAGTCAGTCAAGAATATAGGCTAGTAAAGCTATAGGGCGCTGGCACAGTCTAAACCACTGCTGTTCCAGCCTTTCTTTCCTTTTACAGCCACTGCAGATCCCGTACTTACAAAAGATATGCATGCGGCTAGAAGAAGAATCCTGACTAGGAGATCCTCAAACTGCTCCACCACCAGCTCCCACAGTGATTTTCCTGTCAGACAAAGAGACGTGATTGCATAAGAACAGATAAGAGAGAATTGCCACAAATAAGCATTTGAATAGTCACGGCGAACACAAAAGAATCAGGCCTACCTTCTTCTGCTGGTAATTCTGTAAGGCAGGAAGAGAGAAAGGAGAGATTTAGTTGTGTGATCAAACCTCACTTTCGAAGAAATCACCGAAATATAACACGCTATGATCTTCAGATTATAAACTGATCTAGGCATAACGTCTAGAAATACACAGAAACATATTATTTATATTTAGATCAGGTGGCCAGCCAGACGGCCCGCTGCGAGTATGATGAAGAGGCTCAGACTTAAATCTATTTAGTCAAATGTATTATGCATATCGTTAAAGTTGACATGAGCTTATACCGTTTGTGTGACATTTACAAGTGAAGGAATGAGTGAATATGTGCATATATGTGTGTGTGTGTGTGTGTGTGTGTGTGTGTGTGTGTGTGTGTGTGTGTATGTGTGTGTGTGTCTACATATACAGAAAACCCTGTATCTCCATTTTTGACATAACTGGAAAATACCTGTCGTCCTTTACATTGTGTGTAAATCTCATGATGACTGGACTAAAGGAAACGGCCCAAAACGACCTGGAAAAAATTCTGATTAAAGTAGATTTTCTTCTTCTCCTGTAAAGTTACCATTTTGGAGATACGAGGTTTTCATATATATATATATATATATATATATATATATATATATATATATATATATATATATATATATATATATATAAACAAAAACGTATATTAACAGAAAAAATAGACAAAAAAAAAAAACACTCATAAATCTGAATGAATTTTGTTTTGCAGTAGATTTAAATTCACTAATGTAGGCGTTTAACGTAAAAGTGATCACACAGATCCGCGTGTGAAAAGGTCACGTGTGAAGGCGTTTGTTCTGGCCAGTCTAATCTCCTGTATATAAACTGCAGCTCGTGTTATGATCAGGTTTATTATCAAACTATGGAGAGAAACAGCAGCGGGCGGGATTTAAAAGGGAAAAGTTTCCTGCTGTACCAACTCGGCCAAAGGCACGGGTTCGTGGACTGCACTGACGTCACACTTTCATTTCTCCGCTTTTTCCTTTTTTCCGGGCAGCTAACGCGACGCCTCTCCGCCGGCCCGCCGGCCAGCACGCAGGCCTCGCCGCTACGCGCTAACTCAACCACCGCAGCGCTTCTCCCTGTTCGGGTCCTCAGACAACCTCCGCAGCTCTCCTGCACCAACGCGCTGCTCTTCGCCCCATTAGACGCGTGTTTAGTTACACTCCGTGCGTTTCTCGCGGAGAAAACGCTGAAATGTGCCGTACGCGGGGCTTCACGAGGACCCGGACTGGGACCGGGAGCTGGAGTGGAGTTACACAACGGCACGGTCCGCTCCAGCCTCCACACGTTAGCATTAGCTCTGAAGCTAACCAGGCCGGTGTAACGAGGCTGAAGGCGGCTTCTTACTCGCCAGCGTCTTGTTCAGATTTCCCCGTTCCACCTTAAATGGTTGCAGCAGATCCATTATGTCGCCTCGGTGACACCGTAACTGCTGCACCATTTAAGGTGGAACGGGGAAATCGGAACAAGACGCCGGCGAATAAGAGGCGGACTTCAGCCGGGTTGGGTGACTCACCGTTCGGTCCCCACTTCTCCTTCTGCCGCTTGACCTGGTCGAGGCTGAGCCCGGTGCTCTCGTTGACGCTGAAATAGCTGTAAACTTCTTCCACGGTCTTCGTGTGTGCGTTCTCCATCGTTGGACGGCGTTTTAAGCTCCTCAAAAAACCGCCCGGTTTCCTTCAGCGGCTCCCAGATCCAAAAACAGGAGCCAAATCGCCGGAACAAACTTTAAACGGCAACGGGGATCAACGGCGGCCGTTGGCTGGGCTCCGTTGCTGGGCAATAACGGCTCAAGTAGCAACGGCGAGTCCGATTCAACGCGCAATTGCACAACCGGCAAAGCAGCGATCGTTAGCTAACGATACTGAAGTTTGATCGAACTGCTGTCACTGAGGACTCAAACTAGTCAGCCGTTTGGTCTTCGACGACTCGGTAACGCGTGTCTTTCTCGTGTCGTCCGCCGCCGCCGTTGTTGCGCTTGAGCAGTGAAGTACCGGGTGGATCCGTGGTTCGTTAGTATGCCACCATCAACAGCAGCAGCTCCGCTTGCTTTCGCCTCTCTCCTCCTCCACCGATTCCCGCAAGCGCTGTTTCAGTGTCCGCATGTGGAAAGCGCTCATTGGCTGGCTTCCCCGCACCACGTTGCTTCAAGGGCACGTTGATTCAACGATTCAGTTCACTGAGCCGATTCTGTCGAACGGCACGTTTGAAATGAATCAAGCGTTTGATTCAATGCTTCGTTTGTGCAAACGAAGCACACACACCGACACACAGGCATAACACTACGGCCAAGTGAGCTATCTCCTGTTGTCATATATCGATCAGTCATAAAATTAAGACCACTTCCTTGTTTCTACACTCATTGTCCATTTTATCAGCTCCACTTACTGTATAGCTGGTCTTTGTAGTTCTACAGTTACAGACTGTAGTCCATCTGTTTCTCTGATACTCTGTTACCCTGTTCTTCAGCGGTCAGGACCCCCATGGACCCTCACAGAGCAGGTACTGTTTGGGTGGTGGATCATTCTCAGCACTGCAGTTACACTGACATGGTGGTGGTGGTGGTGTGTTAGTGTGCGTTGTGCTGGTACGAGTGGATCAGACACAGCAGTACTGCTGGAGTTTTTAAACACCTCACTGAGAATAGTCCACCAACCAAAACTATCCAGCCAACACCTGTGGGCAGCGTCCTGTGACCACTGATGAAGGACGAGAGGATGATTAGCTCCATACTGTACAGCAAGAGATGAGCCGACGTCTCTGGCTTGACATCTACAAGGTGGACTAACAACACAGGAGTGTCTAATAGAGTGGACAGTGAGTGTTTATAGACACCACCCAAGTAGTACCTGCTCTGTAAGGGTCCATGGGGGTCCTGACCGCTGAAGAACAGGGTAACAGAGTATCAGAGAGACAGATGGACTACAGTCTGTAACTGTAGAACTACAAAGACCAGCTATACAGTAAGTGAGCTGGGAGTTCTACGTAGAACCATTTCATGCTCAAATGGTTCTTTAGATTGATGGGCAGCGTGTTGTTGATGGTTCTACATAGAACATTTTTGAAAATGGTTCTATGTAGCATCAAAAAGGGCTCTGCTGCGGTGACAACGTCAGGCTTGTAACAATAGCAGAACCCTTTAGGAAGAACCTAAAGAATCGATCTGAAGAATCATTTCACTATGCAAAGAGACATTTAAGCATGCAAATGGTTCTTTGTGGAACTCATGGCTCGAAAAAGAACCATTGCTTTTACTAAAGAATGCTTGAAGAACCGTTCTGAAGCAAGTACAGAAATCCATACGGTCACTTTGATGCTTCTTTGTGGCCAAGATCATCCGTGCGATGACAGTAGCCTAGATACAGTTCTCAGTCTGGTTTAATGGAGGGTATTAAGGTGAAACACAGAAATGAGCCTGTAATGCCACATATTGCCCACACCTAGTTTCAATCTGCACAATTATTTCTTTTTAATTAGGAAACATGTTCCATTTGGGCGAAGTCCAGTACATACATCGCACGATTCAGCGTAATTAACAACTACTACAGTAATAAAAACCTGTTCTTTTACTATAAAAGCAAAAACTGGTTTCATTTAAAAAGTTGATTCCCATTGAACTTCAGATGAACATGAATCTTTGTGTATTCATTGTGTTAATGAAATGAATTGCATGTGAAATGATTCAGTTGACTCATTTTAAAGAGTCGCTCAAAGGGAAGGATTCGCTGGCTGGTGAGAGACTGTGAGCATAGGTTAACGTACACTATATTGCCAAAATTATTCGCTCGTCTGCCTTCATACGCATATGAAATTGAGTGAGATCCCGTTCTTAATCCATAGGGTTTAATAGGTCGGCCCACCCTTTGCAGCTATAACAGCTTCAACTCTGGGAAGTCTTTACCACAAGGTTTAGGAGTGTGTTTATGGGAATTTTTGACCGCTTTTCCAGAAGCACATTTGTCATCACAAAGGTGTTCTATCAGGTTGCAGGCCAGTCAAGTTTTTCCACACCAAACTGGCTCATCCGTGTCTTTATGGACCTGCTTTGTGCACTGGTGCGCAGTCATGTTGGAACAGGAAGGGGCCGTCCCCAAACTGTTCCCACAAAGTTGGGAGCGTGAAATTGTCCAAAATCTCTTGGTGCTGAAGCGTTAAGAGTTCCTTTCACTGGAACTAAGGGGCCGAGCCCAACTCCTGAAACACAGCCCCACACCATGATCCCCCCTCCACCAAACTTTACACTTGGCACAGTGCAGTAAGACAAGTACCGTCTCCTGGCAACCGCCAAACCCAGACTCGCCCATCAGATTTCCAGATGGAGAAGCGTGATTGGTCACTCCAGAGAACACGTCTCCACTGCTCTAGAGTCCAGTGGCGGCGCTTTACACCACTGCATTCCACGCTTTGCATTGCACTTGGTGATGTAAGGCTTGGATGCAGCTGCTCGGCCATGGAAACCCATTCCATGAAGCTCTCTACGCTGTTCTTGAGCTGATCTGAAGGCCACATGAAGTTTGGAGGTCTGTAGTGATTGACTCTGCAGAAAGTCGGTGACTTCTGCGCTCTATGCCCCTCAGCATCCGCTGACCGCTCTGTCATTTTACGTGGCCGACCACTTCGTGGCTGAGTTGCTGTCGTTCCCAATCGCTTCCACTTTGTTATAATCCCACTGACAGTGGACTGTGGAATATTTAGTAGTGAGGAAATTTCACGACTGGACTTGCTGCACAGGTGGCGTCCGATCACGGTACCACGCTGGAATTCACTGAGCTCCTGAGAGCGACCCATTCTTTCACTAATGTCTGTAGAAGCAGTCTGCAGGCCTAGGGGCTCGGCTTTATACACCTGTGGCCATGGAAGTGATTGGAACACCTGAATTCAATGCTTTGGATGGGTGAGTGAGGACTTTTGGAAATGTCGTGTATGTGTGTAAAGTTATATACTGAAATGAAGAAAAGTAAAACCATTAAACATTAAACAGTAAATTGGCTAGAAGGATACACAGTCCTGCACTGGGCTTTGGAGCAGTGGAGCTATGTTCTCTGGAGTGATGGAGCTCCTTCCAGTACCTTTGGGATGAGTTGGACTGATCCAGAACTGACCACTCAGCATCAGTACCTGACCTCACTAATGCTCTTGGAGCTGAATGCCATCAAATCCTCACTGACCACTGAAGAACAGGGTAACAGAGTATCAGAGAAACAGATGGAGTACAGTTTGTAACTGCAGAACTTTGTGCAGCTATACAGTAAGTGGAGCTGATAAGATGGACAGTGAGCGTAGAAACAAGGAGGTGGTCTTAATGTTATGTCTGATTGGTGTATACACACACACACACACACACACACACACATATAATACTATTGTACAACAGTCCATAATGATTTGTGAAGTTTAGCTAATGCTGTAGGCCATATGCTACAGAACAGACATGTGGATGTCACATGGCTGCATTCACAATAACCACCCTCTTAACTCCTAAACGACAGACTCCTTCACTCAAGGTCAGAGAAAGCCGGCTCCATAAATAGCTCCCATCAGTGGCATCCCAAGTGCTATACATAACAGGGTCTCACAATGTGCAGTACTGTACTTGACGTCAGCGTTCTCTTATATGCATGAATGCAGCACAGCTAACTAATTTAGGAACAATGTTCATTTATACCTAATCATTTATCCCAATCAATATAAATCAAATGTAAAAAGTTAATGAAATCAATGAAGGCTTAGTGTTTTTAGGTTGATTCCCATGGATTTGCTGGGGTAACTTCAGTCATAACACACATTTTCTAAGCCGCTTCTCCTTCTGGGTCGCCGGGGGTGCTGGAGCCTATCCCAGCGGTCATCGGGCGGAAGGCAGGATACACCCTGGACAGGTCAGCAGGAAAAGCAGTATTTGGTATTTAATGTTTACACTTTTTGCCTTTATTACAGCTTCCATTCTTCTCAGGAGGCTCACTTTCAGTTTTTCTGCACACACACCTCTAAAGTTCAGTCTTAGAAGTTGTTTTTGCCTTTTCTGCTTCTCACCACCAAAGTGATCCCAAACCCATTCAGCGATGTTGAGGTCTGGACTCTGGGGCGGTCAGTCCGTCGTTCAGCTTCTTTGCTTGATGTGTCCGTCTCCTTTTCTCAGTGAGGTTCTTCTTGATCAGCTACACGTCCTTTCAGACCCACAGCGCTGAGTGGTCTTCTCACAGGGGAAGGATGGACAGAAACACCTGTGGATGTTTTCAGATCTGAAGCAGCTTGATTTTCTCCTCTCTTTCAAAGAGGAAAGCTTTAAGTGCTGTTTATCTGGGGCAGATTATTCCACAGGTTGTTAAATGCCATTTTCTCTCAATTTGAACTGCATTTCTGGAGTTTATCATATTGAGTGTATCATTAGTTGTTGAGGCGTCTGTGTGATGTTCTGTTAAATGTATATTTTCAGTTTTTTTTAATGGTCAACTACTGTAAAATGGAACTCAGCAAAGTTTTCAAACTTTCAGCATAATTAAATGATCGAGATGTAAACAAAGTCGTTCAGAGTGGTTTGGTGTGAAACCTTCACAGCGGTGGTGATAAGAAACTCATTCGACGTCTGGTTCCTATCTCTTGGTATAGTGTAGTGGGTAACACCTCTGCTTTCTACGCTGTAGACTGGGGTTCAATCCCCTACTTGGACAAGCACCCTACACTCCACCAATAAGAGTCCTTGGGCAAGACTCCCAACTTCGCCTGCCTGTGTAAAGTCGTCAAATTGTAGGTTGCTCTGGATAAGAGCGTCAGCCAAATGCCATGAAGGTAAAAGCTCTCTCACAGAAAATTATTACATGAAATGGTTATGAATACGCTGCTGATACATCGTCTTATGATAGTTCTGAGAGAAGATTTTGGTCTAAAACATTTTTCTTAAAGTCCATTCATGGTGGAAAGCTAAATAAAGCATTTCTTTCAGGCTTACCACCAATTAACCATCATCAACGTTACACATAAAACTTAGAAGACGTGTGTAGGGTCACTGGTGGTTTTGGATACCAAATAAAAGGTCTATGTTTGTGTTGTTGCCATTGTGACGCCGGGTTCCATTCACCACCACTGTGAAGACACCTGAGCCAGTAAGTTTCTCTACAATGAACCGTTTCACATCAAATCACTCTCAATGACTTCGTTTTCATCCCAACCACTGAATTATGCTGAATCATTTGAGGGCCAGTCGTGTGCTGGAGGTCAGGAAACCAGCCCTGTGACCGGAAAGCCACCGGTTCGGTCCCCTGAACCGACAGTATGTGACTGAAGTGTCCTTGAGCAAGACTCCTAACCCCCAGCTGCTCCCCGGGTGCTGCGGATAGGGCTGCCCACCGCTCCGGGCAAGCGTGCTCACTGCACCCTAGTGAGTGTGTGTGGTGTTTCACTGCACGGATGGGTTAAAGGCAGAGGTGAAATTTCCCCATTGTGGGACTAATAAGGGTCATTTAATCTTAATCTTAAAAATAAGTGGAATTCCCCTTTAAGTGTAAAGAAGGTTTGTAACTGATCACTGAAAATCAAATAAAATCAATCTCTGTTTACAACATAATCCAAATACATTTACCTGAGGAATACATAGTTTAAGAGTGAGTGATATACTCTATTCTGGCCACTGTCATTAAAATACAACCTAGGAAAACGTGTAAATATGTTCTTATATCTCTTTGGAGGACTGCATTGAAATAACAGTATTAACAGCAACCCCATACCGGTAACTACTATCTCGCCCACAGCGGGGACATGCAGAGGAGTGCTCTCTGCTTCTTATGGTCAGTTGGGAACGAGCTGAAGAAACTGGTTATATTTGGGCTCTGTGATAAGACACCCACTATCAGTGCGCACGGTGTCACTGATGAAAAGGAAGACTGCAGGAACAAACCACAAGACCGCTGTAGAGCACAAGTCTGCAGCCGTTCTGGCAAACTACAAACACAGATAGAAGAATATGAGGCAGCTAAATTAGTTTTGCCAGTTTCAGGGTTGTCATGGAGATACACACAGCTACCTTCCACACTTGGTTTTCTAAGGCTACATCGGGCTTTATCTGTGTGCATCTAAGATATTAACATGCAATGAAAACATTCGATTAATACCTTGGCAAGTGTGCAGTACATTGGCTCTGGACCGCGCTGGTTGTGCTGATATCAGGAAAGTTGACGAGGCACCGCAAAAATATCCAAAAAAGGCAATTAAGTTTCTTTTTTCCCAGTGGGGAGGATTAAGGTGTTATCTTTTTCCACAACTCTGACGAAGCTAACCTTGGATAAATACTTGATCCACCACTAATACACAAAAGCCCGAAAGCTCAGTTTGGGATCGTATCATTTTTAGCAGAGCGTTCTAACAGCTGTTCAGGGTCTCCGTCCTAAGTTATAAGCAACTGCTCGCATTTTATCTGAGGATAAACCAGAGATTGTGTGTTTATAACGTGTTTGGATATGTTCCCTAACATTTAATATGGAATAAGCCTGGAAAATACAGTCTCCACTATGAGATGATAGATGACAATTTCAACTTTTATTTTCTTATATACATTATATATATGGCGTGGCGTGGTGGGTAGCGCTTTCGCCTCACAGTGAGGAGGGCCTGGGTTCGATTCCCCGGCCGGGTGACCGGGGTCCTCTCTGTGTGGAGTCTGCATGTTCTGTGTGGGTTTCCTCCGGGTTCTCCGGTTTCCTCCCACAGTCCAAAGACATGCAGTCAGGCCAATTGGACATGCTAAATTGCCCCTAGGTGTGAATGACTGTCTGTGTCTGTCTGTCTGCCCTGCGATGGACTGGCGACCTGTCCAGGGTGTATCCTGCCTTCCGCCCGAGGACTGCTGGGATAGGCTCCAGCTCCCCCCTGCGACCCTGACGGAGAAGCGGCTTAGAAAATGGATGGATATATATATAGATTTGTTGAAGAACTTGGCACCTTTTGTTTTCAAGGGAGAAAATGATTTGTTTGAAAATTTGATTAGTTTATGATTATGCAGCGGTAGGAGCAGCATCTGAGGGTGAGGACTGCACAGCGTTGTACACCATGAAGCTCAATGGTGATCAAACCGGTCCAGAAGGCTGGCGAGCAGTGGCACCCGATCAAGGCAGAAGAGGCAGCAGCATCAGACGCTCAGGATGGGCAGCTGATCAGCTCGGCAAAGAAAGGAAAACACACAGAGTCAGTTCTGTAAAGAGTGGCTGACCACAGATTACAGTAAAACAGAGCAGCAGAGACTCCAGCAGGTCCAGATCTGACAGGGAGACCAATCACCAAAGGCTTGACTATACAAGTAAGTTTTTAGCCTAGACTTAAAGACTGAGGCTGAGTCTGATTCCCGAACTTTAACAGGAAGATTATTCCAGAGCTGGGGGGCTTTGTATGAGAAGCTCCGCCCCCTGATGGAGCTTTATTAGTTCTAGGTACCAATAGTGAGCAGCACCTTGTGATCTAAGTAGGCGTGATGGTTCATAGTAGGAGAGAAGTTCACTCAGGTACTGAGGGGCGAGTCCATTTAGAGCTTTATAGGTCAGTAATAGAATTTTATAAATCAATGCCCAATTTAACTGGTAACCAGTGCAGGGCTGATAACTCAGCCACGAAGTTGTTATCCATGTAAAATGACAGAGCGGGGTCAGCGGATGCTGAGGGGCATAGTGCGCAGAGGTCACCAACTTTCTGCAGAGTCAATCACTACAGACCTCCAAACTTCATGTGGCCTTCAGATCAGCTCAAGAACAGCGTAGAGAGCTTCATGGAATGGGTTTCCATGGTCGAGCAGCTGCATCCAAGCCTTACATCACCAAGCGCAATGCAAAGCCTGCAATGCAGTGGTGTAAAGCGCCGCCACTGCATTGCATGTGACTAGCAGAAGAATATTTTATGCCATCAGGTGCGCTTCTGTCCCCTAGTGAACGCTTTGTAACAGAATTCATAGAGAACTCAGTCAAATCTCGTTGAAGGACACATCTTCTGTGGATGTGAGTGAAGTATCTACTGTTGTCATACACGATCAAGCATAAAATTAAGACCACCTCCTTATTTCTACGCTCATTGTCCACTTTATCAGCTCCACTTTCTGTATAGCTGCACTCTGTAGTTCTACAGTTACAGACTGTAGTCCATCTGTTTCTCTGATATTCTGTTACCCTGTTCTTCAGTGTTCAGGACCCCCATGGACCCTCACAGAGCAGGTGGATCATTCTGAGCACTGCAGTAACACTGACGTGGTGTTGGTGGGCATGGTGGACTATTCTCAGTCCAGCAGTGACAGTGAGGTGTTTAAAAACTCCAGCAGCACATAGCACCTGCTCTGTGAGGGTGCATGGGGGTCCTGACCACTGAAGAACAGGGTAAAAGGGGGCTAACAGAGTATCAGATGGACTACAGTCTGTAACTGTAGAACTACAAAGTGCAGCTATACAGTAAGTGGAGCTGATAAGATGGACAATGAGTGTAGAAATAATGAGGTGGTCATAGAGTTACGCCTGATCTTCATCAGTATAGTGTTAATTATGCATTTGAAGCCAAAACATTGAGCCAGACCTCCTTGTGAGGCTGTGTGTGATGTTAACATGTAAAGGTGTATGACATGGTCGTACCAACACCCCTGACTTTTAAATGATTATTTCAGGGTTTATGGGGGGGGGCGACTCACAGCAGCGTGGTTTTTCTCCTGACTCAGTGCAGCTTTAATCATGGGGTAGGTAGCGCCTTTCGCGAGCACTCGCGATGTCATGTACTTAAAAATAAACAGAAAATGTGCTGTTTTAAAACTGACAGTGGAAGCCAATAGGAAGGTGCTTCAGCTGCTTCCATTGTAAGTGCTTTGAGTAAAAAATAAAAAAAACCTCTTCTTTTACTAAACACAGAGAAATGTGTTGAAATATTTGTAATAATTGGCCATATTTCAGCTACACTGTTAGACATAAAGGTGCTGTAGAAGTACATTTTCATCAAGGTACAATGAAAATGTTCCTTCAAAGGTGCAGCAGTGGTTTCGAGGTCCAGTTGTGGACCCTAAATAATTTTTTCCAGGTGAAAAGTTGGTATTTGTTCCTTTTCATAACCGAATGTTTTAAAACAGATCAGTAGAGTAAAAGCCTGGAGGCGAGGCGGGGCGTGTGGAGTCAGTCCAGCTTAGAACAGATCATTTCAGTGGATTATGGTTCAGTTATGTTCCCTGACTAAAGGTTCTGAGATGGAGCCTTGAGGGTCCCACCCCAGTCACAGGTTAGTACCATCTTTAAGGGTTGACAGCAGATTAGATCAAAAAAGCTGGAGAATTCTTTTAAGTGCATACTTACTGCACTGCCACTCACCCACTGTACCTGCTAAGAACTGCAACTGCAGCTCCTGCGTCTGTACATTCCTTTCTATTTTTACAAAATAAGGTACAATAACTTTTACCTCAGTGTAAACTGCTTCACTTACCTTACATGTATTACCTGCACAGAGGTTTTCTTTGTCAAAAAGAGACCTGGGTGGTCGTGCTTTTAACTGAACAAAGCAAAGGATAAGAAGCCCCCCAGTTATATGCATATACCTCTCTCGCCCAAAGGTCAATTGAACCATTTATAGGCCATTTATCACTGACGCTGTGACTGACACATTAATTGCAACCAGAGCGAAAAACCCCAGTCAGCGGTTCAGTATGGTGAAGCATTCATTAACACAAGACCTAAATGGCCAACCATTTGTGCAAAGCATTGTAAACATGTAATGGGATTACACTTTTTCTTGATGGGTTTCATAGGATATATATAGGAAATAACATGCTTTACTTTTAATGTAAGTCAATGGAACTAGATGTTTTTCCAAGTCATTTTGCGTCATTTCTTTTAGTCCATTCTTCATGAAATTACACACAATATAAAGGGTAACAGGTATTTTCAAATTGCGTCAAAAAACTGAAAAATGTCATAAATGGAGATACAATCTTATGTCTTATGATAACTCTGAAAAGAACTCAACACACAACCATTAATGTCTAAATAACTGGCAACACAAGTGAGTCCACCTCATGTGAACGTGAACGTGTCCAAATTGTGCCCAGTTGTGTCGTCGTCCCTCCCTGGTGTCATGTGACTCGTTAGAGTTACAGGGTTCCAGGTGTGAATGGGGAGCAGGGCTGTTAAATTTGGTGTTTTGGGTACAATTCACTCACACTGGCCACTGGATATTCAACATGGCACCTCATGGCAAAGAATCTCTGAGGATGTGAGAAGTGGAATTGTTGCTCTCCACAAAGACGCCTAGGTTATAAGAAGACTGCTAACATCCTGAAACTGAGCTATAGCACGGTGGCTAAGGTCATACAGCGGTTTTCCAGGACAGGTTCCACTCTGAACAGGCCTCACCAGGGTAGACCAAAGAAGTTGAGTCCATGTGTCTGCCAGCATTGCTGCAGAGGTTGAAGAAGTGGGAGGTCAGCCTGACAGTGCTCAGACCATACACCGCACAATGCATCAACTCGGTCTGCATGGCCGTCGTCCCAGAAGGAAGCCTCTTCTGAAGCTGATACACAAGAAAGCCCAGAAACAGTTTGCTGAAGACGAGCAGTCCAAGAACATGGATTACTGGAACCATGTCCTGTGGTCTGATGAGACCAAAATAAACTTGTTTGGCTCAGATAGTGTCCAGCATGTGTGGCGGCACCCTGGTGAGAAGTACCAAGACAACTGTTTCTTGCCTACGGTCAAGCATGGTGGTGGTAGCATCACGGTCTGGAGCTGCATGAGTGCTGTCGGCACTGAGGAGCTGCAGTTCAATGAGGGAAACATGAATTCCAACATGTGCTGTGACGTTCTGAAGCAGAGCATGTTCTCCACCCTTAGGAAACTGCACCGCGTGGCAGTTTCCCAACACGATAACGACCCCAAACAGACCTCCAAGATAACAACCGCCTTTCTGAAGTTAAAGGTGATGGACTGGTCAAGTATGTCTCCACACCTAAAACCAATGGAGCACCTGTGGGGCTTCCTCAAGCGGAAGGAGGAGAAGTGCAAGGCGTCTAACATCCAAAATATTGACCCTTTGAGCACAATTTGGACAAGTTCACTGTGAGGTGGACTCAGTTGTGCTGCCAGCTATTTAGACGTTAATGTCTGTGTGTTGTTCTTTTCAGAGGCCAGTAAATCTGCACTGCTATACAAGCTGCACACTGACCACTTTAAGTTATACCCAAGTTTCATTTCTACAGTGTCGTCCCATGAAAAGATAAAATATTTGCAGAAATGTGAGGGGTGTGCTCTCTTTTGTGAGATACTGTGTGTGTATATATATTATATAGTCCATATATCATCTTTTGTAATTAAACAGGTTGTTTTCGTTACTGTGCCTTTAAGAGTGATATGTAAATGAGCTCTGTTCTAATTGGCTGCCTTGTAGTGTACCTCTTTCAAAAGGGCTAAGATGTTAACTTCCGTAGTCGAACTACGTAACTGCCGTAAGCTGAATAAGTGGCTATATGTAAAACTAGTTGTCTTCTGTGACCTCACAAAAACAGTGAATTCAAAACAGGCTGGTTTTCCAACCTACACTACATATCCACTGCATGGACTACAATGTTGTGAAATGTTAACAAATGTTTACATACTACATCGAACGCTTTCATTTCAAAAATAGCGAGGAGTTTTCCATGACATGGGCCCTTTAATGCGTTGCCTGTAAAAGCAAAATAAAACTAATTTGTCATAACTATGTTGTCCCGTCTGTCCTGGTCTGCCTACACTGAAAAATCTTACAGGTTTAAAGGTCTGTTTACATTATTGAGAGGTCTTCTAATGCTTCCTGCCACTGTGCACTGTCTCTCCGTAAATAACTGCATATTCAAAGCTTTTAGGGTCTTGGCTTATGGTGCTGCCTCATCATTCCCAAAGTGACATTATCTGGTTTTAAAAAGAAAAAAACATAAAAACCACCAAAATCAGACCCACCAAACCCTGGCTTTGTCACCTGAGCCTTGCTGCTTCATCCAGGAAAACCATGCTAATGTTTGGGCTTCGAGGATGAGGAATTTGACCGCTACCAACCCTTTCCCATATTAAGGCTATGTTTGGTATCAGCCTCTGGGCATGGAGCCACGTGTTTGCCTTATATGGGCCTGTAAAAAAGCAAATGTAAGAATCTGGCATGTCATGCAGATAATAAAGCTCTCAAGATAGAAAATAGGATAGAGCCAACGTGCAGGCTTATGCGGACATGTTCAAGAGCGCTGCTGCTCACCTTTGAGTGAAGTACCTCCCCAGCAGCACACTTACACACAATGAAGCGACTTGAATTTGCATTACTGCATATCGCAAAAGTCTCCAACTGAGGTTGCCACCTAGCACACTCAGGGTGAACCTTGACATGTTGCGGGCTCAAGCAGGCCTGGAACCCAGCGTGTAAGTTGTGCACCATCTAGTGGCTTTTCATTACTCTCACATCCCAGTCTCACTAAGGATGGTCAATGCCAGAGAACCTGTAGAGATGAGAATTCCCACTCTGCAACATCTTCCGGGTGTCTCGAACACTAGGGGGCGCTCCCGAGTGAGTCAAAAATGAATGGGTTGATATGGAGCTTTTGAGCAAAATCACAGTTTATAAAAGCTTAAACATTTTTAATGGAAAAGAATTCATCCATTTCCTGAACACAGAGCAGCATAAAACACTTTAACACCGCTGTTATATTTTAAGAGCTTTTAAACTCGAGCTATAGGAGTTCAAATGAATGTTCATGACGTCAGTGAGCGCGGACAGCCAATGAGCTGCTCTGCTCATCAATCAATCAGCACTCAGTAGCAGTAAAGCCCGCCTCCTGCTGCCCAAACCCCATTTGCTGTAGAGTAAAGGAAACATATCGGTGAGATTTCTTTGCTTTTTTAGTGAAATACATCCTTCTACTTTCTACAGTTAAAGTTTCTAATCACTCGCCCAGAACATATTTTAACTTTTTGATTTACTCCCATTCATTGAGGACTCCTCGTGGGCGCCCAGCATAAATGATGAACTAACCTAACTTTGTGTAAATAGAGCACAATATAGAAATATGTCCACATATGCAGTCGAGACTTTTTTCTGAATTTCTACAAACACCATTTCATTTTATAGTAAATGAGTTTGGGCTGGTTTATGTTTATGAACAGACGCCTACAGATCAACATAGTAAAGGAGCTCATCTGTGATCCTGAGTTTAAAGCCAGTTTTTATTCAACTTAAACTTGGAACTAAGTTGTAAATAAATCTGAAACTGAAACTTTGCTTGTGTGTAAAAAGTGATTTCAGAGCCACTCGGTTCTCCCTGATGGAAACTGTTTACCTTCAGTGTTTTGTGCTTCTGATCATTTTAATAGACGTCAGCGTCACTAATTAATGACGTTCTATTAAAAGACTGGTTTACCAAGAGAGACGCTGGAGGACTTTCACCTGAAATGAGTTCATGAAGCCAGTCTGGTTATAAAAATGATAACAGGACCAGATCAGAGCCAGAATTACTCTTTTAGTACTTTTACTTTATACTTAAGTACATGTGAAAGGTGACCAATGTCTATCGTAAATGCAGCTGATGGTCTCCTAATGCAACCTAAAGGTGTTCTACAGGTAACTAGTTGTCTCTATTGGAAGCCGATTCCAATTAGTAAGCAAAACCACTGTTTTAATCATAATGGTTTCTAATGGTCCTTTTTCATCAGGGCTGTCCAATGCAAATGGTACTACATCCGTGCTAATAGCAGGCTACCCCTCTTGTGGACTGAAATGACGGTGCATGAGAGCACCTATTAAACTTCAGCACTATTATATACCAACAACGTCAACTTGCTACTGCCAAAGCAACTTAACTAGCACGTTTGACAAAGCTTGCTGGTTGGTTTGGGGGCTTTGTTGAGGTTTCCAGTCTACTTCTGCCAATTCAGTGCGCAGCAATGTTAGCTCGAATGTGGCAAATCATATTTTGACCCTCTTGACTTCTGCTTGGCATTAGAGTGAGGGCATTTGTTTGGTTACATCATCCAACACGGCCTGTTTCTGACTACACATAACTGTGATAGTTTCTCTCATTGGTCTGTTATTAATCGGGAGTCCTATGAGACCACAAAGATGAAATTACAGTCCTTGCCAGAAGTTTGAATTTCCCTGGTCAAATTATACGTTTCGTTGATTTTCTGAGTGAAAATAAACGAGAGCATCCTCTACAGGGTAGAATATGTCATTTTTCAACACATTTCCAAAAATCATAACATGTAACATTTACCATAACTTTTGCCCAGGCCACATCTCGTTTTCTATTTTTTTCCAATATTAAATAATTGTACATTTTATTTTTAATTTTGCATTAAAATTTTACACTGGTGCCTTGCAGTTGTGCATTAAAACCTATGATGAGTGGTGACAACACTTTTGGAAAAAAAATAAAATGAATTAAAAAAAAATGATAAAAAGAATGAAATTTTGAATAAATATTTTGAAAATATTACACACACTCCATATAAATACAATACAGTACTGTCTCCCATTGAAAATGTGTGGCACATTATGAAGCGCAAAATACGACAGCGGAGCCCCCGGACTGCTGAGCAGCTGAAGCTGTACATCAAGCAGGAACGGGAAAGAATTCCACCTACAAAGCTTCAACAATCAGTGTCCTCAGTTCCCAAACGCTTATTGTTAAACAAGTCCCAACTTGTTAAAGGGAAAGGTGATGTCACACAGTGGTAAACACGCCCCTGTCCCAACTTCTTTGGAACGTGTTGCAGGCATCAAATTCAAAATGAGTGAATATTTGCAAAAAACAATAAAGTTTATCTGTTTGAACATTAAATATCTTGTCTAGTGTATTGAACTGAATATAGATTGAAACGGATTTGCAAATCATCGTATTCTGTTTTTATTTATGTTTTACACAACGTCCCAACTTCACTGGAATTGGGGTTGTGTGTGTGTGTGTGTGTGTGATTATTTATATATATACATACATATATATATATATATTTTTTTATATATATATATATATATATATATATATATATATATATAAGACTCACCAGCCACTTTATTAGGTACCCCTTGCTAGTAAAAGGCTGAACCCCCTTTTGCCTTCAGAACTGCTTTAATTCTTCGTGTCAGACTTTCAACAAGGTGTTGGAAACGTTCCTCAGAGATTCTGGTTGGTTATTTGAGTTCCTGCTGCCTTTCTATCATCTGGAACCAGTCTGCCCATTCTCCTCTGACCCCTCACATCAACAAGGCATTTTCATCCACACAACTGACCGCTCACTGGATATTTCCTCTTTTTCGGACCGTTCTCTGTAAACCCTAGAGATGGTTGAGCGTGAAAATCCCAGTAGATCAGCAGTTTCTGAAATACTCAGACCAGCCCGTCTGGCACCAACAACCACGCCACGTTCAAAGCCCCTTAAATCCCCTTTCTTCCCCGTTCTGATGCTCGGCCTGCACTTCAGCAAGTTGTCTTGACCACCTCTACACGCCTAAATGCACTGAGTTGCAGCCGTTTGATTGGCTGAACAAGCAACTGAACAGGTTGTACCTTTATTGTACCTAATAAAGTGGCCGGTGAGTATATATTATATATATTATATATATATAACAAAATACAATAAAACAACGCACTTCATTACATCACTTTGGGAACGTCTCTAACGACAGCAATGCTTTATAGAGTCCGCACGTGTCCTGTATTTCAGACTTTCAGCGAATTATTTAATCAAAGTTAGGGCTGCATCAAAACTTCAGTACGGACACTGCGCATGCGCGCACGGCGGCACTCACAGCCAGAGGAGCGGCTAAAGAGAGTAGCACGGAGATTAACCGCTCTGAGCCGTGACATCTGAGCTTCTTGAGTCTTTTTTAGAGATTATTATCCGCTGTAACTGGCGAAATAACATGACAGAGCAGTCTTCGCTTCTTCTTAGAAAACAACTCGCGGGTAATATGGTTATTTACCTGTTCGCTGTACTTGTTTGGGCTGCCTTTCAAGCTAGGGTAGCAACTAACGTTAGCTTAGCCGGAACTGGCAGACAAGCTGGCGTGAAGGCGCTTATTAACGTTCATATGTCGGAGAAAGTCACTGTTCGCGGGTAGTTTTTAGCTGGGACTGGTCTTGGTAGACTAACCCGAGCAGAACTGTCCACAGAGAGTGCGTTAGGTAGGCGGTTTAGGTTGCGAGGTGAGTAACTTGGCTAGACGGCTAACGTTAACCGTTAAATGGGTCAGCAGGCTGTCGGCGAGCTAGGTTAGCGGTAGCTGCGCGGGGGTTTGTTGACGTTGGAAATATCGCTTTATTTACGCGTGTGTATACACGATCTGACGCTGATCGCGGCTTTGAAAGGTGTGTGATGAATCGCCGCTACCGAGTTGACGAGGATTTATTCCTGTGGGCTCGGTAGGGGGAGTTTGTTCGGACCTGGTAACGTTAAATGTCGCTTAACTAACCTACCAGAGCAGTTCGACCTGCTTTGGATCAGCGAAGCTAAAGGGAGCTGCTATATTCGCCAGCTTCTTGGTCAGGATTCCCGTTCCACCTTAAATGTTCCATTCTGCTGCGCCATTTAAGGTGGCACGGCACGGGAAGGTTCGAGCGAGAAGCTGGCGAATAGGAAGCCGACTTCGCCTTCATCAGCTGTAGACGCCATTGGGTTCAAGCACACGTGTTGCGTCCAGGCCTGGTTTCCTGAAAACACACGCTGTACTGATAAACGGTGGTAGGCGATGTTGATGGTACACCATTAAAAACGCTTTTCCCCCCAGGAGTTCTTTAGTAAACACAGTGGTTCTGTATACAATCTTGAACACTGAAAGAACCATTTATGTGCTTAAGTGGTTCTTCAGATTGGAGGATGTTGTATATGGAGGCGTTTTAAAGGGGTTTTATAGCATCCACACGTGTTCTGCTTTTGTTATGGTGTCAAGAAGAACCGTTTCACGATGAGAGGGATTCTTCAAGCCTGCAAATTTTTTTTGAGTGTTCACGGTTTTATTTATAACCATTGTCTGTATTAATGAACTCAGATCTTTTTTTTAAAGTGTATGCTTTTCAGTTTGATCTGTCTGCCTTTAGTCACTTCAAATTACTGCTTGTAGTTTCTTTATCATCTGTCTGTAAAGCACTTTGAGCTGTGACTGGTGTAAAAAGTGCTCTGTAAATAAAGATTATTATTTTTATTATTATTAGTTAGTTAGTTGTTAGTTTACTCGTTCTGAAACGCAGGAGCCAGGAGTGCCGAGCCCGTTGTGCAGTTGGTCTTATGAGAGTCTTGATGGGTTGTACTTGAGTTTTGATCTTGGGGCAACTTCCTTTTTGTTCCTAGTATAAACATAAACTTTTTTTTTTGTCACAGAGCTCAACAAAAACCCAGTTGAGGGCTTTTCTGCTGGTCTGATTGATGATGACGACATCTATCAGTGGGAAGTCGTTGTTATAGGGCCAGCTGACACACTTTTGTAAGTAACCTGGCCAAAGGTTAACACTTTTTTGTCTTTTGTAATAAATGTCTATATGTGCTGTATTTGTGGTGACCCCTGGTTCCCATCACCACCACCGTAAAGACATCAGTCATTACGTTTCTCTACAGTAAACCATTTCAGGGTAACTGCAAAACCCGGATTCCGGCGATTGTAAGCAATGGGAAAACTGAAGCTGATCTACAGGGCGTAAAAAAAAAAAAAACAATGCCAGTTATCGTCATGATCACGGACAACAAACGCTCACATTTCTCACAACTTTATTCGAGCCAAGAACTGATGTTCACAATGTGGGGCAGTCGTGGGCTGGAGGTTAGGGAACAGGGCCTGTGACTGGAAGGTTGCCGGTTCAATCCTCAGTGCCGACAGTCCATGCCTGGGGTGTCCTTGAGCAAGACACCTAACCCCCATCTGCTCCGGGTACCGTGGATAGGGCTGCCCACCGCTCCGGGCAAGTGTGCTCACTGCCCCCTAGTGTGTGTATATTCACTAGTATGTATGTGGTGTTTCACTTCATAGATGGGTTAAATGCGGAGGTGGAATTTCCCCAGTTGTGGGATTTAAAAAGCATCACTTACTTATATAGAGGCTTAAAAATGAGAATATATTAAAATGTGCGCACGAAAGTACATTTGTTTATTCAGCCTTCACTCCTTGAGGCTTGTCTGAAACCTTTATCTCTCTTGCGCATATTGGACAGCACAACGAGAGCAAAAGGCTGTGTTTACGTCTTTGTGCCACATTTATTTACTAGTAAACAGAATACAATTGCCTGGACGTCCGTCGATTACCCTCACCCACCATTTCATGTCAAGCCACTTTGAATGACACTTGCATTTTGGTGATTGACCTATGCAGAAATTTTGAATAATTAGTGGAATATATATATATATATATTTTAAGGTGAGGATGGTGGGAAGAAAACATTCATTTAATTTGATAATTTTTACTTTTACAGTTACATAATTTTATGATCACTGCACAAATAGTTGTTCTAATTAAGGCGTTTTAATAATAACTGGATCTTGTGCTTTCTTTCATAGTGAGGGTGGATTTTTCAAAGCAAACCTCACCTTTCCTCATGACTACCCTCTTCGACCCCCGAAGATGAAGTTTATTACTGAAATTTGGCACCCCAATGGTAAGTGCAAATGGCTTCATGCAGAACTGTCTATTTATTTAGCTTCAGATTCATGTCTGCAGGAGTTCTGATTTCCAGCTGCACCCAATGTAAAAGGACTGTTATTGTGAATAAGCAAGTTGGGATCACTGGTTTAAATGGGCCACAGACACATCTGGCTGATTTTATATACACTCAGGCATTTATATGTATATGTGCGATTAAGTAATTTATAGATGGAATATTAACTGCCGGTGAAGGGCTTATCTGCTAAATCTCACCCTTTATTTTTCTGATGAGGCTCATTTCTGATATGTGTGTGGGATTGTGCCAAATAAATAGTAATAGTGGTTTTCTTGACATCACAAAAACACAAAGTGGGCCATTTTTGCGGCTTCATTTTTTATGTGGACTGGGGATCGGACGGGATATTTTGAAACGTACTACGGTGTTGACATCAGGGGTGCACAGATCCAGTCCAGGAGAGACGGTGTCCAGCACAGGTTGGAGGTTTCCCTACTCAAACACACCTCCTTAACTAGTCAATTAACAGATGAGAGTAATCAGGTGTGTTGGAGCAGGTAAACCTCCAACCTGTGCTGGACTCCGGCCCTCCAGGACTGGAGTTGCGGACGCCCCCTGATCCTATAGCTGTCTGATCAGGCAAGATGCGTGAACTGGCTTTGTATAACCAGGCCCTCCAATGTGTGTAGCTTCGTCAAGGCTTCATTATTGTGGACACACACGGGTTTTTCTCGGCATCTGTGGTTTGACCTAATCCTGCTTGTTCAGTCCATGCCTTAGTAAAGCGGAAAGAAAAGCAGAGCATGATTCCCCTGGGAGTTGCTTACAAGCAGTAGCCACAGTTAAATCATGATTAGAGGCATTCAGGCCAAGGAGGAAATTTCTGAGCTCTGTGTAAAACCGATCAACGTTTTCTGAAACGCTCCAGTAATTACCTTGAGCACCTTCAGCATTTGAGCTTTGGAGCACATCGTTATCAGCAGAAAGTGAGGCTATGCCCTGAATCAACTCTTCCTCTGGAAGTTTATGTTTCAAGCAACGCGTGAGGATGGTTCTAAAATCAGGGCCCCTGAGCTGTGCATACTTGGTAAAACCTTTCAAGCATCTGCAAATGCATGAACATTAGAAGGATCTGGTAAATTATCTCAAATAGGTTTAATGTCCGTCATATTCGGTGGTTTAACCTGACACATTTTAGCTCCAACCTGAACGAAGGGAGCAGAGATGTTTACACTCTGTCCCGCGCAAGAGGGAGAGGGAGTCAAGCATGAAGAGGAGGGGGCAGCGCAGCCGCCGGCCCCTCCCTTGCTGACTTCCTGCTTCATGTCATTCGAGTCTGAGACCATAGCAGGGTTCACATCAGACTTACTAACTAAGGCTGCCAGCTTAGTTAACCCTCGTTTGACCAACGGAGGAGGAGACGAACTACCCGGCTTCAGAGCTTTAGGCGTCCTACTAAGTTCTATTCCATGCGACTTATCTCACACCTTTGCTTTTTCCCAAGCCAACCATGATTTCTCCATATAATCATAATCCCAGTTTGGACTCCCATAACCTCCATGAATCAACCAGTGAGTTAAATCTAGCATCCCTTGCTTAAATGAGCCAGTTCTTGGATATTGCCTAAGTCCTGTACACTCAGTCCACCCAGCCAAACAATCGATATAAGGATCGCAATGTGAGCCCAAATTACAACGTTCAAGCCAATCCTTTGGCGTTTCCCCTGCTTTAGGTTTAACATAACTAACACCAGACCCCATGGCTCACAGGCAGTATGTTAAATGGTTAATAAACACACACAAAACAAAACGCAGACAAGAACGAAAACACACACGGCACAAAAACGACAAAAATTATGAACAATGAATGACTCGAAGGAGGGAGGCTTCAGGTTCACAAACACTGCATGTACTCAGTTTAACCCAGGCATGAAAACGGAAAATAAAAACAGTAAACCAGGACAATTTGGACAAGGAGTGATCCTCTCCTTTCTCTCAGTGCGCACAAAACAACCCTTTCCTGCACGGGGCGGAATCCCAGCCTGCCCGTGTCAAGAGAAACTCTGCTCCGCTTACAGCGGAGGCTTCTTATGCCTTTACAGGGTTATGTAATACATTCAGACATTAACCATGAGATGCTGTGTGAGTAATAAGACAGAAGAAGAAAAAAGTCTTACTTACCAACACAGCATCCCACTTCTGACACCAGGTTGTTAGAACCGTTTGATTGTGTTTTAGGTTCTAGGGTTCGACCTCAATACCAAAGCTGTGAACTTAGCCAGAAGCCCTCCGTCCTTCTAAGAGTCCAGCCGGCTGGGGGGAAACTCAAGTGACCACAGAGACAGTGTCTGCACTCAGTCTTTTTCCCCGTTTATTAATCAGAATAGCAGAGTTTATATACACACAAATGGCATGACCATCATGCGACAAGACAATAGAGGGAAAGGACTGGATGAAATAGAGATTTAGGTGGACAAGGGCCCCCAAGAACGTTTATGACGTCCAGGAACATGGAGCCTAAAGAACAGATAGTGTAAGAACATCGCTGATCGGATGTCGTTGTCACTATGGGTTACAACTCACCATATGAACGCACGAGCATAAGCTGAGGCCTCTGTATGACGCAAGCCCTAAGGCCTTATGCGTACCATAGGCCTGAACCCCATAGGTCATGATATAGTCATGGACCCAGGAGTATGCGCCGACATTAGGATCTAACAGCTAGTGCTGCCATGGCCAGAGCAGTTAAGGTGTTCAGAGAGGCCTGAATGTTGGGGTCCTCTGATGTTGGTATGTCACCTTTTTTTTTTACTCTTGTGCCCTCAGTTGCAAAGAATGGAGATGTGTGCATCTCCATCTTACACGAACCAGGAGAGGACAGGTTTGGTTACGAGAAACCTGAAGAGCGCTGGCTGCCGATCCACACTGTTGAGACAATCATGATCAGCGTCATTTCCATGCTGGCTGACCCAAACAGCGATTCACCGGCCAACGTGGATGCAGCTGTAAGTCCAGCTATCAAACTGAGCCGCATGCCCTGTTTAACAATGCAAGTCAAAGTGGAAATTCTGCCAATTCTTACAAAAATCAGCATAATTACTTCTCAACAGCCGTATAGAGTGTTTGGAAGAAAAATAGTCTGTTCAGGAGAAATTTACCAGTTTACTTTTCAAAACAAGAACTAAAGCATCTATAATACCAAGATGAACATCTCACATGTTATCCAAACAATCAGTGAGGCTGCATGTGTCTTCTGACTTTTAACATTTGTTAATAAATTGATGGCAGTGTCACCCTGCACATACATTTTAGTACCTTTTTGAAAACTTTAGGATTTTTACAGATTTCCCATCATTTTAGCCTTAATCTGCATTATACTCAGGTACTCAGAAGCTACAGGTGGCCTCACTGGTTGGTTGACTAACATTGTGTTGTACCATTTGTAACTGTAAATAGATTTTCTAACACACTCTAACGTTTTTCTTTGGCAGAACACACTAAACAACATTTATTTACCAAACAGTGAGAGTAATCAGGTGTGTTGGAGCAGGTAAACCACCAAACTGTGGTCCAAACAATGTTAAGGCCGAAACAGAACCAAGACTGAGACTGGAATCACCCTTAAAATAAATGCTCACATCATTTTTTTCTGGCTCTGTTGTCTCTGCTTTATTTACATGCATGTTTGTGTTTATTGTACAGAAAGAGTGGAGAGAGGATCCCAATGGTGAATTCAAGAGGAAGGTCGCCCGCTGCGTGAGGAAAAGTCAGGAGATGGCATTTGATTAAAGCCTCCCTTCACCGCAACACTCACTTAAGAGGTAATTTACCACGCAGGATCTCATGTCTACCTGATTTCAAGATAGGTCTTGAATATACGTTTGGATTTTTAGTGCAAAATTGAGTAGAATGGAATCTGATTTGTTGGTCTGTACAATACCATTCAAAAAAATTTGGTCTGTAATAAATTCATTTAGTCCTAACACACACATTTCAAAATAAGTATAACATAGGAAGGGGAATAAAGTCGGGGAGGCACAGATCACTTTCATTTAAAACAATTTGACAGGTAGTACTTAATTGATCTCCAGACCCACACCTTGTGCTCCTGCGTCCAGATAAGACACATTTTCTCCGTTTAGAGTGAAACGTTAAGACTGAACAGCAGATTTTCCAGTGCAGCCAAGCTGCCCATTTCTGCTTACCAGTGAGATGCAGGTGGCGCTGTAGAGGCCTTCCCCTCTCTAACAATCAATTTACAGCCTAGCACTAACTGCCTGAGTCCAGTCGGCCTCAGAGGCTTCATCCAGGTGAGAACTGAATGTGTTTGCCCAGAATTCCCTCGATATTATAGCACTGGATGTCAGAGCGGAAAACCTGTGTATTGGGGCATTCCCACGTCAGGTGCATCAATGTGCCTGGCTCAGTTGTTGTTGTGCATCTCTATTAATTTTTCCTTTATCACCATCATAATCAAGATTTTTCTCCTCCCGACTCTCCCAGACGCCCGGGTTAAACTACAGGGGATGTGCATCTGCCACTACACAATCAACTATCGCACCAGTTTTCCGCTAATATGAAGATGGAAGCAGAAACCCAGCCATTTTTGAACAGGATTTTCCTCTGAATGTGTGAGAATAGAGTTATGAAATTGTCTGTTTTCCCTCACCTTGTGTGTATGTGTGAGAGAGAGAGAGAGAGAGCGAGAGAGAGACAGATTGATTTATTTATTGTCTGGATTATGTTGAATTATAATGCATGTCATTTGGTTTGGACTTTTTTTAAACCTGCCTCTGAGCCATCAACTTTGAACCGAGTCTCTTATGCAATTCTGGAGTTTTCTGTTCGTTTGTAGTGACAGAGGTTGACAGTAAAATGCTGATTTGTTTTTTTTTTTTCCTCCCCCCGATCCACCCACTCACCCACCTTTCCCCCCCACTCATCCACCTTTTCCCCCCACTCATCCAGCATAATTATAGAGAACCCTACTCCCTGGGAAAAACATACCACAAATGTCTCTCACCAAGGAGTCAATGTGCTCTCTGCTGCCTTAATTTGTTTTCCTATATGGAAGGAAATTGAATTCACTGATGTCAGGATGTTTATTCTGGTTTTGAGCAAGAATCCTCATTTTTGGACAAACCAAAAAGTTAGATATTTGCATGAGACAGAGAATATTTTTTTGTATCAGATGTAAGCTCAAAAACAGTATTTTTTGTGTATGTAAATACGATGTACCATAGCCGTGTCAGTCGAACCCTGTGTTTCTGTGTCGGTTTGCTTTTGTGAATTTCATGTGGTTGAGCGTCAAGGCTATTGGCAGTCCGGTCTACTCCTGGGCTAAAACACACTCCTCACTCAGGCTGGCCCTAGCCTTCTGTAGCTTACTTGTTTTTCGCCCCCTTAAAAGTTTGCTCTTCGTCCCCCCAGCTGTCTCGTTTTATTGCCCATTAAAACAGTGTTTGTGTGACGTAACTACAAGTTTGTCTTGTGTCCCCCCCCATCACCTCATTCATGCTCTGGATTCATGCATCTTCCTGCATGCAAAAGTAAGGTTAGTTTAATTAACCTTCACAAGTGCATATGGTTCCGGGTAACCTGTTTGCATCTGTGAGAAACATTTGTGGTTTTCTCTCGCAACTGTAGGGTTTTGAGGCTGAATAGGATCACATACAAATCATGAAGAGCAATAAGGAACCATAATGAAGGTGCTACATGTAGGAACTGCACATTACAACTTACTTTGCTGAAAAACGTCTGTATTGCGGGGAATGATTTCAATGCAGTACTGTAAACCCAGCAGTGTCTCATTTGCGGTCTTCCAGGGGAACTTCCATGCATATTATCAGAGAAAGGTGGGTGGGGGTGGAGCAGGGCTCACGTAATGAGTTCACCCAGGTAACTGGGCTCTTCTTCTGAAGAGCTTATATATTATATGGGCTGTAAGCAACCCCACCGGTGACATCCTTTAAATAAAAACAATGCGTGGATAAGTCTTTGTAAGGTGTGGGAACAAGATAAGTCGTGGCCATGACTTGGTAAGGTGTGGGAACGAGATCCTAATGTGTAGCCACAACTTGGTAAAGCATGATCTCGTTCCCATGCCTTACTAAGCCATGGCCATCACCTCTGGTGACTTCATATAAATAAAAATAATGCATGGCTTTAAGGTGTGGGAACAAGACGATTAAGTCATAGCCATGACTTAGTAAGGCATGGGAACGAGATCCTAATACTTGGCCGGGGCTTAGTAAGGTATGATCTCAATCCCAAAAATGCATGGCTAAGTCTTTGTAAGGTATGGGAACAAGATAAGTCGTGGCCATGACTTAGTAAGGATCTTGTTCACATGCATTAATAAGGTGTGGCCACCCATTTTTTTTTTTTCAGATTAGTTGTCACCAGCAGGGCTCACTTACTGTATAGCTGGTCTCTGTAGTTCTACAGTTACAGACTGTAGTCCATCTGTTTCTCTGATACTCTGTTACCCTGTTCTTCAGTGGTCAGGACCCCCATGGACCCTCACAGAGCAGGTACTGTTTGGGTGGTGGATCATTAACAGCACTGCAGTGACACTAACGTGGTGGTGGTGTGTTAGTGTGTGTTGTGCTGGTACAAGTGGATCAGACACAGCAGTGCTACTGGAGTTTTTAAACACTGTGTCCACTCACTGTCCACTCTATTAGACACTCATACCTTGTCGGTCCACCTTCTAGATGTAAAGTCAGAGACGACAGCTCATCTGCTGCTGCACAGTTTGCATTGGTCATCCTCTAGACCTTCATCAGTGGTCACAGGACGCTGCCCACAGGACACTGTTGACTGGATATTTTGGTTGATGGACTATTCTCAGTCCAGCAGAGACACTGAGGTGTTTAAACACTCCAGCACTGCTGTGCCTGATCTAGTCACTGAGAATGACCCACCACCCAAATAGTACCTGCTCTGTGAGGGTCCATGGGGGTCCAGAGAAACAGATGGACTACAGTCTGTAACTGTAGAACTACAAAGTGCAGCTATACAGTAAGTGGAGCTGATAAAGTGGACAGTGAGCGTAGAAACGAGGGGGTAATCATGTTAAGCCTGATTGGTCTGTGTACTGACCATAGAGAAGGATTTTGAGCTGTCATTTAAAGGTGAAAAGCAGTAGCAGTCTAAACACACTTCCACACACTACTCTATTCCTACATGCAGCAACAAATGCTGTAAGGCCATCGGTGATTTATTTGGTGTGACTACGTGACTTTCCCTCAGGTGCATCATGTAAAAATTTCTGAAGTAGATATTTGTAGCTAAGAAACAACATTTGCACCTGTAGTCATCACTTCTGCAAGTTCTGCCCAAATCAGATCAATAAAAAAGTTCTTCCCATGCAGCACGTGTGGAAAGTGTTTCTGAGCATGAATGAAAAAAAAAAAAGAAAACATGTTTTTGTTTAATATTTTATTTGATCACCTTGAGTTTTGCATACATCATGTATGGCTGCAGAAAGGATCAAATATGTTGTACTTTGCAAATCTGCAGTATAAAATTAACCTTAAACCAGGTATCCAATGGAAGCACCCCGCCTCCCGCCAAAAAAAGAAAGAAAACGACAAACGCTGAAAAAATAATCCCATCCACGCTCCGTGTAAAAGTACCAAGAGGAAATCTCAGCTGACGCCTATTGACCAGGTGCAGACAGACTCTTGTTCATGAACTGTTTCTTTACAAAGCACACCCACCACTGTGAAAAGACAAAGACATTGAACTGATTAATACATCAGCAGCTTTTCAATCATGCTTGTGTTGAGCTGCATCTATGGCCCAGTCCCATTTCTCATTTTTACCCCTACCCCTTGTTTTCGAGTGTCTCCTTGCCCCTTAGAACTGACTTACAAGGGGCAGTGGTTGAGATCTTCCTCTCTGAAACAGGACCCTCAAATAAAAAGAGCATCACTTCATTAACAGCTACCAGCGCCGCTCTGTGGGCGACCCTGCCCGTCTGCAGGGACAGCAGAGGAGGGGAAAGTTCAGCTCCTCACTGCTGGGCTTTAGTTACATTTAGGGATCATACGCCTTCAAAGAGGGGGGCAGTTATTTATTATCACCCCCCCCTAATTCTTCAGTGATGTGAAGCTGAAGTCAGATATTCACCAGATTCTCGTTTGAATTTTCCTGTTCCACCTTAAATGGTGCAGTAGTTACGTTATGGTGCTTCGGGTGCCAGAACTACTGGACTATTTAAGGTGGATAAGGTTTATACACACACACACACACACACACACACACACACACACACACACACACACACACACACATATATACAGACACACTATGTGTGAACTATGCAAAACCGAGGGCTAAAGACTAAGTGGTGGGGGCGAGGGGTGAAATGGGATTGGGGCAAATGTTATACGGACACAGTGGCATTTCATTTATACCACGAGGGTTGGAGTTCTGTGTGCGAGTAAAAGCAGATGTACTCTTGGTAAAAATGTATTTGAGTAAAGGTACTCAAAAGTATTCTCTCTATATTTCTACTGCATATCATTCACTTGATTATGCTCACAGGTTAAGCCTGATCTGTGAATTGAATCAATATTCTGAGAAGTACTTTAACTTTTTTTTTAGCCCTTAATGTGGTGGGTGTTCACGTTTTGCTGACTGGGTAAAATAATTCGGGTATATTTTAAAGAACAAATTCTATTAACTTCTATTCTCTTCAAATTCTATTACTCTTGTGTGACAGCAGACATAAAAACCTGTCATTTAACAGAACCTCATTCAATTAATAAGTACATTCGCAATATTTACTCACATGGAAATATAGCTACAGGGAGATTCACTCGAAAGAGGCCCCAAATATTCTGTAATAACTCTTGCTAGGACGAAGCAATCTGAACAAAACAACCTGAAACCTGCTCCTCAGTATATGGAGCTTTGAACAAGCCGGGATGCCCCCGAACCCCTTCACTCAGTAACGTGACTTATGGGGGTGTACAGTATTGAGCAGTGAATCTACTGGGTCGCCAATTCACTTAAGTGATGTCAGAGTGAATTTAGGAAGAAATGCGGTGTTCACGACGTACCCTCAAAAAAGTGTTATTCAGAAGATGGTACAGAAACTAGAAGGACGGGATCACTGGTCCCTTCTCCTGGCGGGATGTCGCGTCATTTTTTAGTTCTGATTGCTTCATCTTAACGAGAGTTACAGCAGAATATTCGAGGCCTCTTTCAAGCGAATCTCCCTGTAGAACACTTGTACTTTTACTCAAGTAGTAATTTAGCAAGATTACATCTGTTTTTACTAACATACAGAAGTACTGTACATCGTCCACCTCTATATACTGCAATATTCACTCTTACTAACTGTTTTATCACCTGTCTGTAAAGCACTTTGAGCTGCCATCGGCATGAAAAGTGCTATATAAATAAAATTATTATTATTATTATTATTATTATTAACTAACATACAGAAGTACTGTACATCGTCCACCTCTATATACTGCAATATTCACTCTTACTAACTTTGTGCTGCCATCGGCATGAAAAGTGCTATATAAATAAAATTATTATTATTATTATTATTATTAACTAACATACAGAAGTACTGTACATCGTCCACCTCTATATACTGCAATATTCACTCTTACTAACTTTGTGCTGCCATCGGCATGAAAAGTGCTATATAAATAAAATTATTATTATTATTATTATTATTATTATTATTATTATTATTATTTACTGCAATCAGATTTCTGCTGGGATACATATCACTGGTTAATTTTGGTATATTTAACAGTATTGTCTTCAGCTTACCTTGCTTGGCTTGTCTGTCTGTGGGTCAAACACCCGGTCACACAGTCTCAGGCCTGTCTCCTGACGAATCTGCTGCAGATAAGCCCTCATAGTCTCTGGGATATGCAAACAGCAAATCACTTGGTCAACATCACAAAGGGAGTGGACGCTGATATGAACATGTTTTAAAGGACCAAGTCATTCTGCAGGAAGGCAGAACAGTTATTATGTCCAGTACCGTGCAAAAATCTTTGGGAAGCCAAAACTGTTTTAAACTATTTATATGGGCAGCAAGTGTGAATGGCTTATAAAAGCACCATATAACACTAGAACCAAAGCACAAATGTAAACACAGCAAAAAGGCAGACTACGAACATTAAATCACTATTTATTGTATTAATATTTATTTCTATTTTTTCTAATGGCTAGTTTAGTGCTGAACAAACACACTTGCTGCCCAGATAAGTAACGTTACACGTAATTTAACACACACTCTTAAAATAAAATTTAAAAAAGGTTCTTCAAAGATTCTTCAGTAAAAACCGTTCTATGTAAAAACCACAAACACTCAAAGAAGCCTTTGGATGATGAAAAGGGTTCTTTGCATCAGTAAAGACTGACGGAGACTGCGCTGTAGATGGTTCTATACAGAACCTTCTTGAAACGGGTTCTATGTAGCATCCATTGTGACAAACTTCACATCATAACAGTGGAAGAACCCTTTTTACAATAGTTCTTTATAGAACCATCTACAGCACAATCTGAAGAACCCTTTCGTGATGCAAATAACCCTTCAGTCATGCCAGAAGTTCATGAGTGTTCATGGTTCTGCACATGGACATTTTCATTATTATAGAACCCTAAAAAAAGACTCTACAGTACCGTTTCAAAGTCTTGGGTGTCTGTGGAAATACGTACAGCCATTTATCTGGACGGCAGGTGTTTATTTGTTCAAAAAGCGCCAACATTATAATGCACAGATTACACAATGTGGTTTTTTGGTAAAAGTTCCTCTCAAATGAACAGAACGTGTGTTTTATGATCTCCACATCGCTCTATACTTACAATTTACCGCTGAAAGCCAAAAATCTCCGACGCTCTTTGTGTTGTTCTCTAAAAGTGATGTTTCCAGAGCAGATCACTGAAGAAACGCCGTCTGTTTATAGTTTAGAGCCCAGATTTGGGGGAAAACGGGTCGACTTTCAGTAGAAAAACAAAGTTCAGCTTCTTTTATTATAAGGGTTTAAAATGACGTCACCATCTATTAGACTGGAGAGAAGAGCTGCAGCCTCACACGACGCCCAGCTTCTGAATGGAGCTTATGGAATATGAACGTTATGGAGAACACGACCAGGTGCGGTTTGGACCCACCGGTGGTCCCGAGGAGTTTAAGAGGCTACAATAAATCAGGAGCTGCTGATGGAACTGAACAAATCCATGTGATGGATGGAGTGCAACGAGACGACAGGACCAAACCTGCGATCTTCTAACTCATTCAGAGCTTTTTTAATCTCATGTCTTAGTATGTTTATGTTGATTTGTATTCACTCTAATGCTATATAGTGCTTTGTAGTGTTTAACAGACACAAGGGGTTAAATGAACAGCCAGTTTTTGCTCATGAAACATTTTCAGTTTCAGATTTAAAAATTCTTTTTTGTGAAACGCATGCAAGTAAACCGAGAGGCCTAAATTACCTCCCACATGTTCATGTTAGTCATTAAAAGTGCATCTAGTCTTACCCTTTACAACCACAAAGACAATGACATCACATCCTCACGCTGAGACACTTATAAATAGCCATTTTAATGTATGCATTCTTAGCGTAAAACCTTTATCTATTGGCACCGAGAGCTGGCGCTCTGGCTAGAATACTGTGAAAGAACATGTTGTATAGAAACACATGAAATCTGAAATCCATGCGCTGATTTTTGAACGTTTTTATGTAATAACTGGAATTACGCTGATGTTAAAAAAGGGAGATGCAGCACTTTTTGCCATACCTTCTTCCTGTTTGTTGGAGGGTTTGACATACATGGCATTCAGTGGGAATCCAGGCTCTCCTGGGATGGGGAAGTTGGTGATTCCCAGCGTGTACATCTCCTTCTCTCCCTGCCCCCTCGAGCTGCACTGTAGAACATGAAGAACGACGCACTTGACACATCTGCCCTACCCTTATATTATATAGCACCAAGTTAAAACCGAAGAGGTAAACTTTATTCATTAAGCACGGCCAAAAGCCACAGATGGGATACTTGTTGTTATAGTCGTGTGAAAAAGTTTGGGCACCCCTGGTCAAACGGACCAGGAAAATAAAATGAAAATAGGTTAACGTCCTCTGCGGAAGGACAGTTACTCCGGTTACAGATGTCAACACAGACCTTTCGTAACTTTGCTGGTCATGTTAAGCACAATTTATCATACTAGGACACTTGAAATGCAAAATGATTGTTTTCTTATAACGTTTGACTGAAGAGTAAAGACTTTCGTCCATCTCTAACACATATTCTGATTTTCGATTGTTACAGCGCACCAGTGGAAAAGAAACGATAATCCTTTATTAGTCCCACAGCGGGGAAATTCACAGCATCGTAACATTCAGAAATACACTCACCAGCCACTTTATTAGGTACAGTTCAGTTGCTTATTAACACAAATAGCTAATCAGCCAATCACACGGCCGCAACTCAGTGCATTTAGGCATGTAGAGGTGGTCAAGACAACCTGCTGAAGTGCAGACCGAGCATCAGAACGGGGAAGAAAGGGGATTTAAGGGGCTTTGAACGTGGCGTGGTTGTTGGTGCCAGACGGGCTGGTCTGAGTATTTCAGAAACTGCTGATCTGCTGGGATTTTCACGCTCAACCATCTCTAGGGTTTACAGAGAACGGTCCGAAAAAGAGGAAACATCCAGTGAGCGGTCAGTTGTGTGGACGAAAATGCCTTGTTGATGTGAGAGGTCAGAGGAGAATGGGCAGACTGGTTCCAGATGATAGAAAGACAACAGGAACTCAAATAACCAACCAGAATCTCTGAGGAACGTTTCCAACACCTTGTTGAAAGTCTGCCATGAAGAATTAAGACTGTTCTGAAAAGGGGGCCCAACCTATTACTAGCAAGGTGTACCTAATAAAGTGGCCGGTGACTATATCAAAGGAAGGAATATGTATGATTATGTATGAATGTATGGAGTATAATTCATTATACTCCAAACAGGGTTTCAAGATCATTCAGTGCTGGTTTATCAAACGCTGCAAGAGCAGTGCAGGAACTTGTCATTTTGCACTTATAGTACTTTGGGTCAGTCGTGGGCTGGAGGTTAGGGAACCAGCCCGGTGACCGGAAGGCTGCCGGTTCGATCCCCTCGGCTGATAGTCTGTGACTGAAGTGCCCTTGAGCGAGGCACCTAACCCCCAATTGCTCCCCGGGTGCCGTGGATAAGGCTGCCCACCACTCTGGGCAAGTGCGTTCACTGCCCCCCTAGTGTGTGTGTGTGTATGTGGGTGTTTCACAGCAAGTAAACAATTATTGATTACCGTTATCATTATTATTGTTGTTATGATTATCTACCTCCATGCTCACTTACCTTCTGCAGCTTCTTGAGGCATTCAGAGATGTACAGGGTGACGTAGATCAACGTTCGATCCGCCTCGTTCTACGAGACACGTTACAATTAGAACTAGAAATGACTCAGGAAGAGCAATTTCAAAAGATACGCACATGAAGATACGCAAGGGAGACGACATTCACTGGCCTGAAGGTTAGAAAACAGGCCAGGTTTCTTGTAGACAGCTTACAAGCTGCTTTTGTGCATTTTTGTTACGCGTAGAAAGCACAACAAGAAATATAATAAACCAGGAGTTTCATCTCCAGAACAAGGCACTTCACACCACACCACTCTGAATAACTCTGTTTACAGCTTAACCATTTTAACCATGCAAAAATTTTGAAAAACAGGTGGGATTGCCCTTTAAGCAGCTTCTGTGTCTGAGCAGCGCAGAAGCAGCTGATAGAAGAGGAACCTACAGGTCGAGGCATGAGCGCATTCTTGTACGGCTCTCCGTCCCTTCCTGACTGGTTTTATTATAATCCAGGATCCCCCTTACCTTAATTTCATAATTCTTGAAGAACACATTGGCTTTGAAATAGTAGATAGCTTCATCAATGATGTCTTGGTCTTTGGCTGGAGGGGGGGGAGAAAACAGTAACATGCAGAAGCTGATGAGTCTCAGATGATGTAGGTTTGCAACCATTTAAGGAAGTAATGCTGCAGCTCTTTTGGTGTGACGCCTCCAAGTTAAATATAAAAACACCACACACTTTTATGTGCACAAAAGCTGGGGAAAAAAAAAACCATCTTACTTTCTTTGGGAGCAGGGCCTTTAAACTGTGTTTTGAGGGGCAGTAATGCCATGTTGCCCACCAGCTTGGTGTCGGCATCCATAAGACTGGAGTGGTAAGCCTGGGACACAAAAAAGACAAAATGAAATGAAGTTTTAGGAATAAAAAAAAAAAACTGAAATTAGCTTTTTTTTAAATTATCCGTTCCACCTTAAATGGCACAGCAGTTACATTCCGTCCCGCCGGCGCTGGAACGTAACCGCGACGCTATTTAAGGTGGATCGGGAAATTCAAAAAAAGCAGCCAAGCTCAGCTTAATCAGTGCCGCTGACCAAGATACCTATTACGTGGTTTAGGCCACTATACACAATAATAGTCCACCGATACGGTTAACAAGACAGATCTGGGCGCTTTTAACAAGCTGACCGCTGTTAAAATGATCCGTTTTAAGCCAACAGCAACGAGAAGGGTCTCTGAGAATGTGGCTAGCCGTGAAGCTAACAGGGAGCCAGCCGGACAAGTTAGCTGCGGTTACGCTCAAAAATAAAGGCCTAACTTTACAAGACACATCTCCTAACATTACCTGTTCACATGAGGAGGGTTTAAACATTTTCTTACCGGCATTCTGGTGAAAATTTATGTCGAATTCGGCAGAAAAAGTGGAGTATCAGCGCTGTGAGACGCCGCTTCCGCTGTCTGTCCCACCCAACAGCAATACAGGAACAAGCAGGTGGTGTAATTCCCTCACCGTCCACAAGGGGTCCTCACGGTTTAAAACGGTTCATAAGCGCCATGAAATGATTTAATATGCATAATTTATATTATGTGCATTAAATGTATACACTTCTTTTCATTTAACTATATAAATGCTTCATACATTAAGGTTCAATAAATAATAATTAAATAGATTTAACATCTCTGCATTCTAAATTCAGCTTTGTTCTAAGTCAAGGCATTAAAGGAGAACTACACCAGTTTTTCAAAATTCTTGCATTATTCAATCAAGACTGAGTGGTTTGCTGTGAAATTATAGACAAACTTACTGAGTCAGAAATTTTCAGTGGTGGTGATAGATAGCAGACGTCTGCGATGTTTAAAGCTTCCGAAAGCTCCCTCGCAGAAAGTCATTGCATTATAACGGTTTCAAATGTGCTGCTTGAGACCTAAACGTCTCTCCTAAAATACTACTTTAGACTAAATTTCATCAATACTATGCTTTTTTCCAAAGTAAGTGAAATATTTGCCTTGTAGACATCATGACTCCCCAATTCCTGCTTCACATCACCATTTAAGTTGTACGCAAAAGTTTAACACAGTCAAGTGACATGTTTTGTTGATTTTTTTAGTGCACAATTTCTATGTATTTGTTCAATTCAGCATGAAATATGAAATGTCCCAGTTGATAATAAAACTGATGATAAAATCATCATCAGAGCAAAGAATGATTTTCCCCCTTAAGTCACACTTTTTATCTTCAAAAAAACAAAGACAAAGTTTACAGGATGTAAAAAAGTTCACACATACTGTTACTGAAAAAATATTTATTGTACAGCTCTAAACATGTTGTGTCTTATGCCTAAACAGCAAAAGAAAGACAGGAAAGATAAAATAAAATAAGCCTCATGCAGCCAGTAATGAAGACATCCACACACCGACAAACTAAACTCTTATTTGGGGCAGGGTCTTTTTCTATGGTGACAAAGGTCGCCGGGGAGTTTAGGAATCCACTCTGTCTTGGAAGAACTCGTCGTAATTTGTGTTGCTAGGTTCCTCCTCGACTTCCTGTAGAAGAAGGAAAAACGCAAACTGATACACAAGTTACAGTGAAATCGCCATCGAAATGACCTTTTATTAAACTCATGAATATTCATCATTACCGTCGGAGTGAAATCGCCATCGAAATGACCTTTTATTAAACTCATGAATATTCATCATTACCGTCGGAGTGAAATTGCCATCAAAATGACCTTTTATTAAACTCATGAATATTCATCATTACCGTCGGAGTGAAATCGCCATCAAAATGACCTTTTATTAAACTCATGAATATTCTTCATTACCGTTACAGTGAAATCGCCATCGAAATGACCTTTTATTAAACTCATGAATATTCATCATTACCGTCGGAGTGAAATCACCATCGAAATGACCTTTTATTAAACTCACGAATATTCATCATTACCGTCGGAGTGAAATCGCCATCGAAATGACCTTTTATTAAACTCACGAATATTCATCATTACCGTCGGAGTGAAATCGCCATCGAAATGACCTTTTATTAAACTCATGAATATTCATCGTTACCGTCGGAGTGAAATCGCCATCGAAATGACCTTTTATTAAACTCATGAATATTCATCGTTACCGTCGGAGTGAAATCGCCATCGAAATGACCTTTTATTAAACTCATGAATATTAATCATTACCGTTGCAACGCATGCGATTGGTCTGTGAGTCTCCCGGAGCTGCTAAACCGGTACCGTAATGTCTAGAAATCATATGCGGATTAAAACAGGACCACCCTGTCGAAATTAAACAATTATCCTTAGCTTATCGGTTATAGGTCCAGGTCGGCATGGGACAGCGTCTGGGTCCGGACCTCTGAGCTAGAGTCTGCACTGAACATTACACTAGTACTGTCCGACAGCTCTACCAGACTCCACCTACGTAAGTGCTGACGCTTTAAGTTATAAATGATAATAACATATTTACCTTTGGCTCCTTGAATTCTAGGTCCTCTCCGTACTGTATGGAGAAGTCAATGTGCTGTAGAACAATGTTGATGCCCTCTTCATCGGTGCGGTCAAAGGGCAGGAAACGCACCATGCTGTAGTCATCAATCTACACAGAAACAGGATTGATTTAGCCAGTTTTGGTGTTGCAGTAGATGCAATGGCATTGAATTATTATTATTTTTTTATTTCTGCTATATTCGGTTTCACTTGACATCTGAATAGCCATTTAGGACAAGTGTTTTATTCTATAAAGCCCTGCTCAGGACCTATAATAAGGTCTCACTTTAAGATAAGATAAGATGAGATGAGATAAGATAAGATAAGGCTTTATTGTCATTCGCATCACACGTGGTACATGAGGTGGAACGAAACATTGTACTCACAAACACCCAAAGTAGCATAAACAATAAATAGAAGGTGCAAATAAAGGGGTGAAAATAACAGCAGCATGAGTACGAGGATATGTGGATAGCTCATTATAATCCCCTACAGATTATCTACGGATGTTCAAACAGCGGCGGGATTAGGGCTAGGACCTGGACCAGGGTGAGGGGTGTGGGTTTAGGTGTTGGGTTGAGGTTAAGGTTTGGATAGAGCAGGTTTAGAGTTAAAGAAAATGAGTCAAGAATAGTGAATTTAACAGATATTTAGTTGAATGTAACCTAGAAGTATATTAATCATCTAAAGTGGACCATCTAAATAAGGAGGTAGCTTCATGAACACCGTTTCCTCGTCCTTTATTTTTATTTCCTGAGGTCCCCGTTTGGCATCTGTGTGATTTTATGCACCAAGAACCGTCATAGTTGATTACTGCTTGACCATTTTCCAGCCTCTCCTTATGCCTGAGAATTCAACGGGCTACATTTTGTGACCGATTTATGTAAATGAGCTCTTCTGATGGGCTGTCCTGTCTAGACGTCTGGGCTGAAACACTCCAGCATTACTGGGTGGGGCTTAGCTGCTGTAGGCGGAACAGGTGGATATTTATTATGGTGTTGTTTTCTGTGACATCACAACAGCAGTGGACTGAAAACACGTTTGCAGCTTAGTTTCCATATGTGGACCATATAGACTCGGGAGGTGGGGGGGGGGGGTGAGGGGGTGAACGGCACACCTTGAAACTTTAAGAAAGTTTATACAGGACGTCAAACTCTTCTATTTGTAAAAAGTGAGGAATATTTCTTCTTTCTGTGATTTGGGCTCTTTAAATAACCACATATTATTTTCCAGCCAATTTCACTGGTTTTAAAAGTCTTCAAATGGCATTTTAAGTGAGTCCAGGTCCAGGCTTAATCCATGTCCGGAGAACCAGCCCTTATTGTCTATGAAAGGACTTATCATTGTAAACCTACCAAACCACAGATAGCTTTGGTGAGTTTCTTGAATTTTTGGCTTCTCAGTGAGATAGAGCTGTCCTCCATCATCGAATACATGTCTGGGTCCAGATACCTGCATAAAATACAGATAATCACCTGTTTGTCTTTCTGAATATCAGTACTGACTCGGTACACAGTACACAAACACATGGAAACAGAGTCAGATTTCCTGTAGGATCTCACTCAAGAACTTACTTCTCGATTTCTTTCTTGGCCTTCGGGTTGAGCAGGTCCATTTTGGTCATGATGTTGACCTGAGGGATTTCTAGGGACACCATGGCACTCAAAGCTGCCATCACGCCAGAAATAAACTAGAGAACAGGAAAGTCATGATGTGCTGCTTTTCCTACTAAATCATATGTCCACATCTAGTCACTGACGATATGAATTGAGGGGACATGATGAACCATATTCACAACGAAGTGACTGCATATGAATATGAAGAAGCCTGCTAGTGAAGAGTTTGGGGACACCTAGCTGTTCGAAACGGTCATACAAATAAACATATTTCATTGCATATTTCCAATAACTTGTATACATATATCCATACAGTAAGATACAGTATGACAGGTATATTATTTACGCATATCGCTGCTGTCAGAAGAAAACATTGTATGTCCATTTTTGCCGTTTTTCGGTTTTTGGCATAATTTGAAAAATACCTGTTGCCCTTTACATTCTGTGTATATTTTACGATGAATGGACCAAAAGAAATGACCTAGAATTACTTGGAAAAATCTCTGGTTCCATTGACCTACATTAAAAGTTAAGTAGGTTTTTTCCTTCTCCTGTAAAGTTACCATTTTGGAGATACGAGGTTTTCTTCCGACAACAGCAATATAATAATAAGTATATAATGAGACATATTAAGGACTACACAGGTTAATTTAGAGCAAAACAATATCACACCTGTAAATATTTGAGCCGGTATTAGTCACAGAGTTTTCCATTGGCACTGTCGCTCATGGGGGCTTAGAACTGGATTTTTCTGTAAAGCTGCTTTGTGTCAGTGCCTGTTGTAAAAAGCGCTACACAGAGAAACTTTACTTGATCCGACAGCGTTCCTGTTTCAACAGTAACACCGTAAAGTCAGAGTTTATTTATACACTCCCCGGCCACTTTATTAGGTACAATAGTGCTCGTTCTGCACTTCAGCAAGTTGTCTTGACCACCTCTACCTGTACCTAATAAAGTGGCCGGTGATTGTATAGTGCTTTGAAATTGTGTATCAGTCTGCGGTTGGTGTCATGCCCATATTAGGACCACAAGGTCCATGTAGTTTTTCTCTATGGAAAAAAACGAATTGAAATTTTTGAAAAAATGACTGCTGTTCTCTATTATGAGCTTTGGGTAGAGACCGAAAGAACGAGATCGCGGATACAAGCGGCCGAAATGAGCTTTCTCCGCAGGCTCGCCGGACTCTCCCTTAGAGATAGGGTGAGAAGATCGGCGATTCGGGAGAGGCTCGGAGTAGAGCCGCTGCTCCTCCACGTTGAGAGAAGCCAGTTGAAGTTCGGGCATCTGGTAAGGATGGCCTCTGGACGCCTCCCTAGGGAGGTGTTCCAGACATGTCCGACGGGGAGGAGACCCCGGGGAAGACCCAGGACACGTTGGAGGGATTATATCTCTCGACTGTCTTGGGAACGCCTCGGCATCCCTCCGGAAGAGCTGGAGGCCTGGGCCTCTTTGACTCAGATAAGCGGTTGAGGATGGATGGATGGATGGATGGATGGATGGATGGATGTCCTATATTATAAAAACGTTCCAAATCTGCTACATTTTGTCCTGTGTACACATTTCCCCCTGAATGCCACTAGATCCTCTGAATTATGAAATCATTATAAACTCAAAATATAAATATTGCTGCACCCAAGCTACAAGATAGCTACAAGCTAAGAATCCAGCACAATGACATGATGTCGCATTCAGTAGGTCTACTTCAACACTACTGCATAACACCAGCTACTCAAACTGTAGACAGACTGGAGGGAATAACGTACGTACAGCAAACTGTAGATGCTGGAACCTTTCTGTTCACCACAGCAGGGTTTATTCAAAAACTCCATTTATTTTTCCCTCATCGAGAAAAACTGCTTAGACCCAGAGCTCCTAATCTGGGCTTGACCTCGGATACAGAACACATCTTTGGAGGTCTATCATGCTAGAGGCCACGTAATCTATCCCCTTGCTGAGACGTCATGCACTCAAAGCTTTCAGGTGGTAAAATATATATATAAAAAAAAAAACCTGTCAAATTACTATTTAGGACAAAACTCGCTCCTCATACCAAAACATTCTGATGAACAGTTTCACAAACCAAACCAACATTTTAAAGTTTTTTTTTCTTGCTTAATTTTAAAGTAATAGCGAGAAAATTCAAAAATCATAAGATACTGTGTCCCCAAACACCTGGCATGCAGTGATGTTCTCAGGTCTGCGTTCTTACCTTGAAACTCTCCACCATGAACTGAGAGTCGACCAAGAAGACTCCGCACACACGGAACTCCCACTGCTGGAGCTGCTCGACCAGCTGCTTCATGACTGGAAGGTGTGTATACAGTTCAATCTGACCTGCAGGCAGAGACGAGCACATCTGAACACTGTGCGCTAATGAGAGAGCCAAGGAAAGCGTCGAAAGGGTTAAATGACCCGACAATTTCTTTACAAACATCCCTGGTCGACGTGATAAATTCACACAAACAGCAACAGCGAAGGGAGAGGATTCTACAAAATGTTCTAGATTACTGCAGAGCTAAACCGATAAGATGTAAATAAAGGCATTCAGAGTGGTTAATGTTCTTTACAGTGGCCAATTGACTTACTATCCAAACCAATCGGTGAACCTCGTCGTGTCTTCTGAGTTTTATATGTAATGCTGATAACGGTAAAACAGTTATTAAAGGAGAGCTACACGATTCTGGAGAATGACTTGATATTTCACCTCAACAAACACACCCCTCCCTCCAGTGCTCCTTCAGAAAATCCACCCCCAGTTTCATGGCCATAAAACCCTTCCCAAACGTTGTACACCCAAACACCGTGATGAAACGTTAGAGTGAACGATGACCAACTGTCACGCTGCTTTATTAATGTTTTATATGTCATTTATACAACAGTTAGTTCCGGCCACGCAAGCTGATTGGTCGAGAGGCGTTCTAACTGCGCTGATATTTCGCCTTAACATCACAGGTTTATCACAAACGCTGTATCACTCCGCTGAGACGCCGTTGCTAAGCAACGACTCTGACAGCTGTAGGAGACGCTCGAGCCATTTGAACGTTTTCACTTCTTACTTTGCGCAAAAACAGAAAACGGACGCTGTTAAGATCACATCTGACCGACGGCCGATTTGGTCCGACTTTGAAGATGAAGCTACACTAAATTGGTCTGTTTGGAGCTGGAGACTGAACTGCCGGCTGAGCAGCGAATGGGCGGAGCTCGTTACTCTGATGCAGCAACAAGCTGCTTGTTAAGGAGGGATAATTTGGTGGAAGGAACTGAACATTAACTGGTGGAAGCTCCCTTTAACCACTGCTCTAAAAGCCATAATGCAGAAGTCAGGAATACAGGAATAACCTGGGCAGTCGAAAAGTATGTAATCATCCTCAACATGGCCAAGGCTCTCCTCCAGCCAGTCGAAGTTACTAGCAAAATACTCCATGCAGAACACGAGTCCTCCATTCGGACCAAACCTCAGCGTGTCGTCCTCCATCACATCATCCACCTGGATGAGCTCTCGGATATCTGTACAGTTTAGAACACAGGAATTACAGCATTCAAGGTACCTATTTTTCATATACAGATCCACAGAATTAATGAATCTCATATCACAGATGTTTTAAACATCACATTTACTACTCGCAGCATTGGACTACACTGCTTTTTAAAGAGACCACTGCTGTGAGCACGTCCCACACCTCTAGACCTCTTCCACTCTGGACACTCTTACCTGCCATTACCGGGTAGTTAAAGTGTTCTGCGGCCGGGTCCAGGTTCACCACCTGCACAGAGCGGTTGATGGCTTCGGCGTGCTGTATCATAGTGGAGCAGTACGTACTCTGCAGAGATACAAGGGGCTGACAGTCAAAAAGGGCAGAGATGTCACAATCACAAATTACAGGGTGTCCCAAAAAAATGGATCTGTCTAATAGCCACTTCTCCCTCAAATGACCTCAAATTTGGAGAAAAGGTGTAAAAACTAACCAAGTTTAATTGTGTGCTGTTGAAAAAGCCACCACGTTCACCTGACTTGACACCTTGGGATTTTTTTTTCTATGGGGCTACGTGAAAGGACTGGTCTACGTCCCCCTTTTCCCACAAGCCTAAAGGAACCCAAGCAGGGAATCACTACTGTGCTACAGCGTGTTTGGCAGGAGCTGGACTACCGTCTACTGTCGTGTCACAGGCGGTGCGCATATTGACCATTTGCGAAGCTGTGAAATCGCTTATAAAATCTCCGCCCCTCTGAATTTGTTTGAATTTTAATAAATAAACTTGTTTTTTTCCCAACATGAAGCCTATTTAATTTCGTTTGCCAGGACATGCCGTGACTCAGATATTCACATCTCAAATGAGGTCAGTCGTTTCGGGACGCCGTGTATATCTAAGCCGACGTTAAGGCAATTTTGCCTGTGTTAAAGGGGAATTCCACCAGTCTCTCAAAATTTCTGCGTAATCCAACGGACCAAATGTAAACAAGGCCATTCAGAGCGGTCTGACGTGAAACGTGAGGTGATGCGATTCGGTGTGGGGAAGCTCGCAGATTCAGATTTCGTTAGAGTGGTGGTGATGGGAACCAGAGGTCTCGAGGTCCACAACATAGTGGTTTTACTTACCGTCCAAAACCACAGACGAACCACTCAGAAGGCTGACGATGGTAAAACAGCGCGACACCTATAAAAAGGTTTCTTTGGGGACCTGCACCTCATCAACATTAGCAGAAAAGCTCAGAAGATATAAAACCCTTATACCGTTAAACAATGTCTCAGGCATCAGGAAGCGCAAGCTCTCTGCGATGGACCTTTAAGAAGCATGTAAAGCTTCAGACGTCTGGTTCCTATCAGCACCACTTAACAACTCGGACTCAGTAAATGCTTTTACAACTTAACAATTCAGATCAAACCACTCGGAATGAATTTCTTTACACTTTATTTATTTTATTTAAAAAAAAGAGTAAGGGGCATTACTGCTTTGTTAAGTGTTTGCGTTTGTCCTGTATGTCCAGTTTGTCCATTGTTAAGTGTTATTGTTATCATTCTTCTTCTTATTATTTCATCCTTTCTCTTTACTTCTTCTGTTTTGTGTCTATTATTTTTGTTTTACTCAAAACAGGGGGTGGTGTTTGGAGGGGTGTTGGGTGGTTGTGATGCCACATCATCACCTTATATCTGTACAATCATTAACAAATGATGAGTTGTGACATTAATAACAAAGTGAATAATAATAATAATTTCCCCTGGAAAAGGGGTGGTGGTGGTGTGGCCAAGGATTGTTGGCCTGGGAATTTGTTTACACCTTAACTATTCCTACATATATATATATATATATATATATATATATATATATATATATATATAAATAAATCATTACCATAATAATCTCAATATGAGGCAGAGCTGTCTTTTGCATCATTATGAGAGGCAACTGCAACTTATCTTACCTTGGATATTTTACAAAAAACACAAAATTAGACAGAAAAACGTTATTAAAGTCAGACAAACTGGACAAAACAAAGAGGACCAGGCTGAAGCTGGGTTCCTATTCGAACTTTCCCGTTCCACCTTAAATGATGCCGTAACTGCTACGCCATTTAAGGTGGAACGGGGGAACTGGAACAAGAACGCTGACTTCAGCTTCGTGTAAAGAGGCTGGCTGGCGAATAATAAAAACGACAGAAATAAAATAAACATTATAAATAGCAGAAACCGACCTTCCCGCTCCCTGCAGGGCCCATCACGAGCTGAGCGTAGCGGGGCATTACGGACAACTTCACAACCTGTAGCGTGTCTCTGAACTGACCGCGCTTCGCTTTAAATCCGCGTTTTCATCTTTAAAAACACGCACGAATACAAATCGCCCATAAACACGACTCCACCGCTGCCATGCTGCTTTCTGGCCAGTCAAATCTACGGGTGCCGAGCAGAGTCGCGTGGTGAAATGCGCAGATCGCCCCCTGCTGTTCGCGTCCAAAGCGCGATTTCACTGTTTTGAGCGTTTCCCTAAAATGGACTACAAATTCCCCACACACACCCCATGGAGTGGACTGGCACCACTCATGGGACTTGTAGTTCAATTTTACTTAATCCAGAGCGACGGTTGAAGTGCTCGTTTTGTTCATTTTTGTTTTGTTTTGGAAGCGTAAAGAGTATAATTCTCACATTTTATCCTATTTTCATGTATTATTTTTACTTGTACATATTTTTACTTGTTTTTTTTCCAGGGTTGATTTTGGACAAATGCTGAGTTTTAAAGGTCCCAATTTAAGATATAAACCAAATGTAATGCTATATTTAATTTTTATTTTTTATTTCATAGTATCATATTATAATATACAAAGATATGTATAAAAACACATTTAATGAAAAATAAATTATTGTAATATTAAATTAGTATTCCCGACTCCAAAACTCCTGGTTCAGCTCATAAGGGCCTGCTGAGGTGAACTGGCTGTGCTCTGAGAAAATTGGGCCGTTGTGTATCTTTTATTCATTTGCTATGATTTAGCATGTAATGTTAGGAATAGAGGAAATATATTGCCGGAAAAAATAATAGGGGAAAAATATAGCCGGAAAAATATTTCTTTGCAAGACTGCTAAATTTGCTCCAGAGCAGAAGCCATCAGAAAGCAGACGTGTTGTTAGACACGCTGTGAAATTCAGATCTTTTTCACCACTAATGACGCCACGGTTTACTGCGTGGCCTGCTGGGATATGTAGTTTTAGAGGCCTTTAGCAAAAAGTCGCAGTAAATGGAGCATAACTGTTGCGATTTTGCATCAGAGGCTCTCTGAAAGTTACCCCTTACCTACAAAATCATACAACTCAGCAAAAACATGCTTGTTAACCGTCCAACAAACAGTTCCCTTAGGCGAGATGAATGGTGGTTAATGCTCGACTGTAACCAGCAGATGGCGTAGTTCTGCGCGTTCTCTGCCCATAAAAACGAAGACGTGCTCGTAGCGTCATCCTGATAGCCTCGCTGTAACTTTAGTCTCAGCAAGTCTGCGCGAGTCTGCCTCACGTAGTGCTTGCTCTGTTTCAGAGATGACTTGACATGGGAAAGCAAGGCAAACTCCCTGAGAGCCAACATAAAGAATGGCATCAGAGACCGCCGGTGAATCCTCCCGTGTCATCGAGGTGAGTTAGTGGATGTAGTGGACTTACATTACTGTGTTTTCTTCAAATAATTGAAAAAATATTCCAAATTATCGTGTGATTTTAACAGGTCTTCGGGATTCACTCATGTAAGATTTGGTAAGTTGAAATCTCTTATATGTCTCTTTCTACAGGACATATAACCTGGTAGTTTCACCATTCTTTACTTCAGAGATGCTCAATACTAGTCCTGGAGATCTACCACCCTGTAGAGTTCAGCTCCAGCCCTTGAAGGCCTTTAGGGGCATCTGAGTGTTATAGCTGGATGTGTTGGATCCGAGCTCTCAAGGGTTTTAGACCTCGACGACCAGGTTTGGGCACCCCTGCTTTTCTTCATAGACCATTGTCACTTTAGGGGGGGTCATGGGCTGGAGGTTAGGGAACCAGCCTCATGACCAGAAGGTCGCCGGTTCGATCCCCAGTCTATGACTGAGCAAGACACCTAACCCCAACTGCGCTGGGCGCTGCGGATAGGGCTGCCCACCGCTCCGGGCAAGTGTACTTACTGCCCCCTAGTGTGTGTGCTCACTAGAGTGTATGTGGTGTTTCACTTCACGGACGGGTTAAATGCAGTGGTGGGATTAATAAGGGTCTCTTAATCTTTATCCATTCACTGATTTGTTTAAACATATACAGCTACACTGCATGTCCAAAAGTATGCAGACATCTTTTGCAGTCAGTGTATTTACTCTGAGGCGCACCCACTGCTGACATAGCATCGATCAACGCTCTGGAGCAGCTGCATGTGAGTCTAAGGTCAGCTAGAGGGGTATAAAGCCCCCCAGCGCTGGGCTGTGGAGCAGTGGAGCTGTGCTGCCTGAAGTGATGAAGCGCCATCCAGCACCTTTGGGATGAGTTGGAGTGATCCATAACTGATCATCCAACATCAGTACCTGACCTCACTAATAGTCAACCAAATCCTCACAGCAATGTTCCAACATCTAGTGTAACGCCTTCCCGGAAGAGTAGAGGCTGTTACTGCAGCAGAGAAGGACAAAACGCACTATTAATACCCTTCATTTCAAAACAAATGCTCGATGCCTACAAAACTTTGGATGTTCTTTTTATACTCTTACTATGTAACATATTTTTAGGTCAAGCTGTGATTCTTCTGTGGTCGTTCTCTAATTTACACTCAGAATATGCTTTTTCACTTTTTCTACATTCCCAGAGGTGAGTAGTAACCAGTTACACTTACTGTCTAGTAAAAATGAATAGATTTGTGCTCTGAGTGTTTTCAGATGCTGATCTACTCAAGTATATTAGTGAGGAAAGTGATCTGCATTTCAATTAGTACATTTTACATTTACAGCATTTAGCAGACGCTCTTATCCAGAGCGACTTACAAGAAGAGCTTCATCTGTCTAGAGAAAGTATCTTAGCTAGTTACCAGTAGGTTGGCGAGAAAGCCGGTCCTGAGCTCAGATACTGCTAGAAACAAAGTCTCTGTAGATGCAGAGAGAAAAAGGAGCAGCACTGAACACAGAGCAGTGCAATACAACACAATACAATACACTACAACACACTACAATACACTACACTACACTACACTACACTACAATACAACACTACAATACACTACAATACACTACACTACACTACACTACAATACAATACACTACACTACACTACACTACAATACACTAGACTACAATGCACTACACTACACTACAATACAATACACTACACTACACTACACTACACTACAATACACTAGACTACAATACACTACAATACACTACAATACACTACAGTACACTACAATACACTACAGTACACTACAATACACTACAATACAACACACTACACTACAATACACTACAATACACTACACTACAACACACTACACTACACTACACTACACTACAATACACTACAATACACTACAATACAATACAATACACTACACTACAATACAACACACTACACTACAATACACTACACTACAATACACTACACTACAATACACTACACTACAATACAACACACTACAATACACTACACTACACTACACTACAATCCCTGCATAGACCAGCATGGCTGATCACCATCAAAACCAGCGCTGTTGTCGGAACAAACACCTTGTATCTCTGTTTTTGTCATTTTTCTGTTTTTGACGTAATGTGAATGTACCCATTGCCCTTTTTGTGTAAATTTCATGATGAATGGACCAAAAGAAATGACCCAGAACTTCTTGGAAAAAGGTTCCGCCGACTTACATTAAAAGTAGAGTATATTTTTTCCTTCTCCTGTAACGTTACCATTTTGGAGATACAAGGTTTTGTCCCGTCAACAGCGATGTGTCGTGTTTTGAATGCTGGTATGCTGGTCAAGCCCCCTTGATGACACTGGGTGACCAGCTAAACCAGCACCAGACCAGCAGGAAGCATGCTGGTCTGCTTTTTTCAGAGGGGATGTTATGCTGGTCTGCTTTGAGCTTCTAATTGAGTTTTGTATGTCTAGAGAGGTGTTTTGACTCATGTTACTCAGATGTAACAGTACTTTTACTTGAGTATGGGTTTAAGCCACGCTACACACCTCTGGAGAATCTGTATTTGTGCATGCAAAGATGTTTTCATGTTTACAATGTGAAATTCCCTCACCTTACATTCAGGAGAGTGCACCTGTATCTGTCTTGCAACCTGATAAGTCTTTTCCACACGGGTACAGTGATGTGCCTTATCGGGGTGAGCTGTAGAAACATTACACCCGCAATACACAGAGACACCAGAGTCTCTTCTGTGTGCTGACCTGATTGAATAATAAAACGCAAACCGTCTCACTTGTAAAAGTCTTTAACGTCCTAAAAGTTTTAAAAACAGCGGGTAACTCTGTCACTTTTAGCCCATTTTTAATTTAATATAATTCTAAGGCTCGTTATATTTAAACTCTACAAGTATTGTAGCAATACTCTTATTTCATTGTTATGCTTGAACATGGGGGTGAAATGCCCAGCATAAAATTATCTAAACTTTTCTTTTCTCTGTGGTGTCTAAGTAGATCCAGCTCTCTGATTGGTTGTGACTTCAGGAGCTCAACTGAAGGCTTAACTTCTCAGATTAACCGTTAACTTTATGTTCACAGAATCATTTACATTCACAGCATTTAGCAGACGCTCTTATCCAGAGCGACTTACAAGAAGAGCTTCATCTGTCTAGAGAAAGTATCTTAGCTAGTTACCAGTAGGTTGGAGAGAAAGCCGGTCCTGAGCTCAGATACTGCTAGAAACAAAGTCTCTGTAGATGCAGAGAGAAAAAGGAGCAGCACTGAACACAGAGCAGTGCAATACAACACAATACAATACACTACAATACACTACACTACAATACACTACACTACACTACACTACACTACAATACAATACACTACAATACACTACAATACAACACACTACACTACAATACACTACACTACAATACACTACAATACACTACACTACAATACACTATACTACAATACACTACAATACAATACAATACAGTGCACTACACTACAATACAATGCAATACACCACAACACAATACAATAAAACACAATACAACATAATACAACACAATACACTACAATACAACACACAATACAATACACTGCAATACAATACATCACACCACAATACAATAAGCTACAATACAACTCACTACAATACAATACACTACTATACACTACAATATACTACAATTCAATAAAATACACTACAATACATTACACTAAACTACAATAGACTACACTACAATACACTACACTACAACACAATACAATACAACACAATACAACATAATACAACACAGCACAATACAATGCACTACAATACTCTACAATACGATGCAATACAATACAACGCACTACAATACAATACATTACACTACAACACAATACAACACAACACAATGCACTACAATACAATAAGCTACAATACAACTCACTACAATAAAATACACTACTATACACTACAATATACTAAAATTCAATGAAATACACTACACTACAATACAGCTCAAGACACTCGACCTTGGTCAGGCTACAGCTCAAGACGCTCGACCTTGGTCAGGCTACAGCTCAAGACGCCCGACCATGGTCAGGCTACAGCTCAAGACGCCCGACCATGGTCAGGCTACAGCTCAAGACCCTCGACCTTGGTCAGGCTACAGCTCAAGACGCCCGACCTTGGTCAGGCTACAGCTCAAGACGCCCGACCTTGGTCAGGCTACAGCTCAAGACGCCCGACCTTGGTCAGGCTACAGCTCAAGACGCCCGACCTTGGTCAGGTTACAGCGGCTCTACTCCGAGTCCCTCCCAGATGACCGAACTTCCCATCCTATCTCTAAGGGAGAGTCCAGACACCTTGCGGAGGAAACTCATTTCGGCCGTTTGTATTCGCGATCTCGTTCTTTCGGTCGTTACCCAAAGCTCATGACCATAGGTGAGGGTGGGAACGTAGATCGACCGGTAAATCGAGAGCCTTGCCTTATGGCTCAGCTCTTTCTTTACCACAACAGACCGGTAAAGAGCCCGCATCACTGCTGACCCAGCACCAATCCGCCTGTCAATCTCCCGCTCCCTTGTACCATCACTCGTGAACAAGACCCCAAGATACTTGAACTTAAATGCACACTGAATTAAGCATTGATTGTACTGCACTTATGTTTTGTATTGTCCTGTATCCATCCATCCTCATGTCTTTGGACTGTGGGAGGAAACCGGAGAACCCGGAGGAAACCCACACAAACACGGGGAGAACATGCACACTCCACACAGAGAGGACCCTGGTCATCCGGCCGGGGAATCGAACCCAGGCCCTCCTTGCTGTGAGGCGACAGCGCTACCCACCACGCTGACCAGGGTCGAGCGTCAAGCGATAAGAAGAAATTCCTTCTTAAAACCTACTTAACCCTCTACTGCATGAATTATTACTTATAAAAAAGTTTTAATGTGTTTTTGTTATTTGAAATTTCTTAAATAATGGAAATTTTTGAAAAAAAAATTCTATAAATTTAGTGGGTTACTTGGTAAATTGTTGCCATTTGGTTGCAATTTGATTTTTCTCTAAATACATCCTTTTGTCTTTTTATTGAAAACAAGAAAAAACAAATCCAACTTATACTCAGTGAAATGTACAACCCAATATTTACAAATGTTGGAAATGAATACAATTTCAATTGGTATTTGGATTGTATGGTGATAAGATAAGATAAGATGCGTTTATTGTCATTGCACAGTGTGTGGAGCACTGGAACAGTGTAAAGTGTCCTATGAATCAGTGCCAGTAAAGAGCAGTAGTGGAGCACTGGAACAGTGTAAAGTGTCCTATGAATCAGTGCCAGTAAAGAGCAGTAGTGGAGCACTGGAACAGTGTAAAGTGTCCTATGAATCAGTGCCAGTAAAGAGCTGTAGTGGAGCGCTGGAACAGTGTAAAGTGTCCTATGAATCAGTGCCAGTAAAGAGCAGTAGTGGAGCGCTGGAACAGTGTACAGCGTCCTATGAATCAGTGTCAGTAAAGAGCAGTAGTGGAGCACTGGAACAGTGTACAGCGTCCTATGAATCAGTGCCAGTAAAGAGCTGTAGTGGAGCACTGGAACAGTGTACAGCGTCCTATGAATCAGTGCCAGTAAAGAGCAGTAGTGGAGCACTGGAACAGTGTAAAGTGTCCTATGAATCAGGGCCAGTAAAGAGCAGTAGTGGAGCACTGGAACAGTGTACAGTGTCCTATGAATCAGGGCCAGTAAAGAGCAGTAGTGGAGCGCTGGAACAGTGTAAAGTGTCCTATGAATCAGTGCCAGTAAAGAGCTGTAGTGGAGCGCTGGAACAGTGTAAAGTGTCCTATGAATCAGGGCCAGTAAAGAGCAGTAGTGGAGCACTGGAACAGTGTACAGTGTCCTATGAATCAGGGCCAGTAAAGAGCAGTAGTGGAGCGCTGGAACAGTGTAAAGTGTCCTATGAATCAGTGTCAGTAAAGAGCAGTAGTGGAGCACTGGAACAGTGTACAGTGTCCTATGAATCAGTGCCAGTAAAGAGCTGTAGTGGAGCACTGGAACAGTGTACAGCGTCCTATGAATCAGTGCCAGTAAAGAGCAGTAGTGGAGCGCTGGAACAGTGTAAAGTGTCCTATGAATCAGTGCCAGTAAAGAGCTGTAGTGGAGCACTGGAACAGTGTACAGCGTCCTATGAATCAGTGCCAGTAAAGAGCAGTAGTGGAGCGCTGGAACAGTGTAAAGTGTCCTATGAATCAGTGCCAGTAAAGAGCTGTAGTGGAGCGCTGGAACAGTGTTAAGTGTCCTATGAATCAGTGCCAGTAAAGAGCTGTAGTGGAGCACTGGAACAGTGTAAAGTGTCCTATGAATCAGGGCCAGTAAAGAGCAGTAGTGGAGCGCTGGAACAGTGTACAGTGTCCTATGAATCAGTGCCAGTAAAGAGCTGTAGTGGAGCACTGGAACAGTGTACAGTGTCCTATGAATCAGTGCCAGTAAAGAGCAGTAGTGGAGCACTGGAACAGTGTACAGTGTCCTATGAATCAGTGCCAGTAAAGAGCAGTAGTGGAGCACTGGAACAGTGTGAAGTGTCCTATGAATCAGTGCCAGTAAAGAGCAGTAGTGGAGCGCTGGAACAGTGTAAAGTGTCCTATGAATCAGTGCCAGTAAAGAGCTGTAGTGGAGCACTGGAACAGTGTAAAGTGTCCTATGAATCAGTGCCAGTAAAGAGCTGTAGTGGAGCGCTGGAACAGTGTTAAGTGTCCTATGAATCAGTGCCAGTAAAGAGCTGTAGTGGAGCACTGGAACAGTGTAAAGTGTCCTATGAATCAGTGCCAGTAAAGAGCAGTAGTGGAGCGCTGGAACAGTGTAAAGTGTCCTATGAATCAGTGCCAGTAAAGAGCTGTAGTGGAGCACTGGAACAGTGTAAAGTGTCCTATGAATCAGTGGCAGTAAAGAGCTGTAGTGGAGCTCTGGAACCGTGTAAAGCGTCCTATGAATCAGTGCCAGTAAAGAGCTGTAGTGGAGCGCTGGAACAGTGTTAAGTGTCCTATGAATCAGTGCCAGTAAAGAGCTGTAGTGGAGCACTGGAACAGTGTAAAGTGTCCTATGAATCAGTGCCAGTAAAGAGCAGTAGTGGAGCGCTGGAACAGTGTAAAGTGTCCTATGAATCAGTGCCAGTAAAGAGCTGTAGTGGAGCACTGGAACAGTGTAAAGTGTCCTATGAATCAGTGGCAGTAAAGAGCTGTAGTGGAGCTCTGGAACCGTGTAAAGTGTCCTATGAATCAGTGCCAGTAAAGAGCTGTAGTGGAGCACTGGAACAGTGTAAAGTGTCCTATGAATCAGTGCCAGTAAAGAGCAGTAGTGGAGCACTGGAACAGTGTAAAGTGTCCTATGAATCAGGGCCAGTAAAGAGCAGTAGTGGAGCGCTGGAACAGTGTAAAGCGTCCTATGAATCAGTGCCAGTAAAGAGCTGTAGTGGAGCACTGGAACAGTGTAAAGTGTCCTATGAATCAGTGCCAGTAAAGAGCTGTAGTGGAGCACTGGAACAGTGTACAGCGTCCTATGAATCAGTGCCAGTAAAGAGCAGTAGTGGAGCGCTGGAACAGTGTAAAGTGTCCTATGAATCAGTGCCAGTAAAGAGCTGTAGTGGAGCACTGGAACAGTGTACAGCGTCCTATGAATCAGTGCCAGTAAAGAGCAGTAGTGGAGCGCTGGAACAGTGTAAAGTGTCCTATGAATCAGTGCCAGTAAAGAGCTGTAGTGGAGCACTGGAACAGTGTACAGCGTCCTATGAATCAGTGCCAGTAAAGAGCAGTAGTGGAGCGCTGGAACAGTGTGAAGTGTCCTATGAATCAGTGCCAGTAAAGAGCTGTAGTGGAGCGCTGGAACAGTGTAAAGTGTCTTATGAATCAGTGCCAGTAAAGAGCTGTAGTGGAGCACTGGAACAGTGTAAAGTGTCCTATGAATCAGTGCCAGTAAAGAGCTGTAGTGGAGCACTGGAACAGTGTACAGCGTCCTATGAATCAGTGCCAGTAAAGAGCAGTAGTGGAGCGCTGGAACAGTGTAAAGTGTCCTATGAATCAGGGCCAGTAAAGAGCAGTAGTGGAGCGCTGGAACAGTGTACAGCGTCCTATGAATCAGTGCCAGTAAAGAGCTGTAGTGGAGCACTGGAACAGTGTGAAGTGTCCTATGAATCAGTGCCAGTAAAGAGCTGTAGTGGAGCACTGGAACAGTGTACAGCGTCCTATGAATCAGTGCCAGTAAAGAGCTGTAGTGGAGCGCTGGAACAGTGTGAAGTGTCCTATGAATCAGTGCCAGTAAAGAGCTGTAGTGGAGCACTGGAACAGTGTAAAGTGTCCTGTGAATCAGTGCCAGTAAAGAGCAGTAGTGGAGCACTGGAACAGTGTGAAGTGTCCTATGAATCAGTGCCAGTAAAGAGCAGTAGTGGAGCGCTGGAACAGTGTAAAGTGTCCTATGAATCAGTGCCAGTAAAGAGCTGTAGTGGAGCACTGGAACAGTGTAAAGTGTCCTATGAATCAGTGGCAGTAAAGAGCTGTAGTGGAGCTCTGGAACCGTGTAAAGTGTCCTATGAATCAGTGCCAGTAAAGAGCTGTAGTGGAGCACTGGAACAGTGTAAAGTGTCCTATGAATCAGTGCCAGTAAAGAGCAGTAGTGGAGCACTGGAACAGTGTAAAGTGTCCTATGAATCAGTGCCAGTAAAGAGCAGTAGTGGAGCACTGGAACAGTGTAAAGCGTCCTATGAATCAGTGCCAGTAAAGAGCTGTAGTGGAGCACTGGAACAGTGTAAAGTGTCCTATGAATCAGTGCCAGTAAAGAGCAGTAGTGGAGCACTGGAACAGTGTACAGTGTCCTATGAATCAGTGCCAGTAAAGAGCTGTAGTGGAGCACTGGAACAGTGTACAGCGTCCTATGAATCAGTGCCAGTAAAGAGCTGTAGTGGAGCACTGGAACAGTGTAAAGTGTCCTATGAATCAGTGCCAGTAAAGAGCAGTAGTGGAGCACTGGAACAGTGTAAAGTGTCCTATGAATCAGGGCCAGTAAAGAGCAGTAGTGGAGCGCTGGAACAGTGTAAAGCGTCCTATGAATCAGTGCCAGTAAAGAGCTGTAGTGGAGCACTGGAACAGTGTAAAGTGTCCTATGAATCAGTGCCAGTAAAGAGCTGTAGTGGAGCTCTGGAACAGTGTAAAGTGTCCTATGAATCAGTGGCAGTAAAGAGCAGTAGTGGAGCGCTGGAACAGTGTAAAGTGTCCTATGAATCAGTGCCAGTAAAGAGCAGTAGTGGAGCACTGGAACAGTGTAAAGTGTCCTATGAATCAGTGCCAGTAAAGAGCAGTAGTGGAGCGCTGGAACAGTGTAAAGTGTCCTATGAATCAGGGCCAGTAAAGTGGTGTAGTGGAGCACTGGAACAGTGTAAAGTGTCCTATGAATCAGTGCCAGTAAAGAGCTGTAGTGGAGCTCTGGAACAGTGTAAAGTGTCCTATGAATCAGTGGCAGTAAAGAGCAGTAGTGGAGCGCTGGAACATTGTAAAGTGTCCTATGAATCAGTGCCAGTAAAGAGCAGTAGTGGAGCACTGGAACAGTGTAAAGCGTCCTATGAATCAGTGCCAGTAAAGAGCTGTAGTGGAGCACTGGAACAGTGTAAAGTGTCCTATGAAATCGGTGCCAGTAAAGAGCTGTAGTGGAGCACTGGAACAGTGTACAGCGTCCTATGAATCAGTGCCAGTAAAGAGCAGTAGTGGAGCACTGGAACAGTGTAAAGTGTCCTATGAAATCGGTGCCAGTAAAGAGCAGTAGTGGAGCACTGGAACAGTGTAAAGCGTCCTATGAATCAGTGCCAGTAAACAGCAGTAGTGGAGCGCTGGAACAGTGTAAAGCGTCCTATGAATCAGTGTCAGTAAAGAGCAGTAGTGGAGCACTGGAACAGTGTACAGTGTCCTATGAATCAGTGCCAGTAAAGAGCAGTAGTGGAGCACTGGAACAGTGTACAGTGTCCTGTGAATCAGTGCCAGTAAAGAGCAGTAGTGGAGCGCTGGAACAGTGTACAGTGTCCTATGAATCAGTGCCAGTAAAGAGCAGTAGTGGAGCACTGGAACAGTGTAAAGCGTCCTATGAATCAGTGCCAGTAAAGAGCTGTAGTGGAGCACTGGAACAGTGTAAAGTGTCCTATGAATCAGTGCCAGTAAAGAGCAGTAGTGGAGCGCTGGAACAGTGTACAGTGTCCTATGAATCAGTGCCAGTAAAGAGCAGTAGTGGAGCACTGGAACAGTGTACAGTGTCCTATGAATCAGTGCCAGTAAAGAGCAGTAGTGGAGCACTGGAACAGTGTAAAGCGTCCTATGAATCAGTGCCAGTAAAGAGCAGTAGTGGAGCACTGGAACAGTGTAAAGTGTCCTATGAATCAGTGCCAGTAAAGAGCAGTAGTGGAGCGCTGGAACAGTGTAAAGCGTCCTATGAATCAGTGGCAGTAAAGAGTTGTAGTGGAGCGCTGGAACAGTGTAAAGTGTCCTATGAATCAGTGCCAGTAAAGAGCTGTAGTGGAGCACTGGAACAGTGTAAAGTGTCCTATGAATCAGTGCCAGTAAAGAGCAGTAGTGGAGCACTGGAACAGTGTAAAGTGTCCTATGAATCAGGGCCAGTAAAGAGGTGTAGTGGAGCGCTGGAACAGTGTAAAGTGTCCTATGAATCAGGGCCAGTAAAGAGCAGTAGTGGAGCACTGGAACAGTGTACAGTGTCCTATGAATCAGTGCCAGTAAAGAGCAGTAGTGGAGCACTGGAACAGTGTAAAGCGTCCTGTGAATCAGTGCCAGTAAAGAGCAGTAGTGGAGCGCTGGAACAGTGTAAAGTGTCCTATGTATCAGTGCCAGTAAAGAGCAGTAGTGGAGCGCTGGAACAGTGTAAAGTGTCCTATGAATCAGTGCCAGTAAAGAGCAGTAGTGGAGCGCTGGAACAGTGTAAAGTGTCCTATGAATCAGTGCCAGTAAAGAGCAGCAGTGGTGTTCAGTCGGTTCTACTGAGCACAGTGTACTATAGAAAGTCCTTGTCAGTGTGTGTGTTTGGAAGTGTTCAGTTCCCGTACGGCTCTGGGGTAAAAGCTGTTTTTAAGTCTGTTCGTCCAGGATGGGATGGACCTAAAGCGTTTACCTGAGGGCAGCAGGTCGAACAGATGATGTCCCTCATATCATCATAATAAAAAATCCTGGTTATGTGATGTCACAAAGTATTTGTCCCTTCAATGTAAAGGACCCTTTATTCACGATCAAGTAAGAAAACACAGATTTTATATCACCGATTTTTTGTAAAATTGAGATAAAGTAATTGTTGCCACATGGTAACACCGTGCAGTAGAGGGTTAATGCAATTTTCACAAAGATTCTGACGAGGTGCAACAGCTCCGCGGTTTAATCTGACGTAGGCATTTTTTTAGGGGCTTTCTCAACAGCACAGAAAACCAAAGAATGAGGCCCAGTGATAATTATTAGTGCACAATTAAAGGATGCGCATTGATTTTGGAGATCAGCAGAAAATTAGCGTCATCAGACGGATGTTTCGATTTGACTGATATTTTAAAAATATTTGGTTATATATTTTTTGAACTCCAGAAGATCAGAGTGTTTAGTTGACGCTGATCTACGGCACTAAAATGTCTGCATTTTATTCGTTTTGCTGCATTTGTAATCCTGTGGAAATCAGTGTTATATTTCTCTGTAATGCCAATCCGTTATTGCATTTTCTAAATGTTCAGCATCAGCATCTCCAGAGGAAAAGTACTGGATATCGATGTATACCCCACTCGCAAATCCTCTATCAGTGCATCCCTAACAGAATTATTCTTGTTCTTATCTGTAGATTCCAGCGAGACCAAGAACCCGAGTTATGAGCTAAAGAAACTCCGAAGAGGACCCGAGGAGCAACGGCAGCCAGCAGTGCTAACACTGGAAGAGCAGCCACAGCACTTCAACACCATCCGCATCCCAGAAATGACGATGACGTCTCCATTTCTGCAGGTATTTCAACAAAACCTAATGAAATTACAGACGAGCTAACACCTTTTAAAAGCTGAAATGAGCCATCAACTGCAGTGGAGTTGGATGTGTCCCTAAAAAAAATCAAGAAATCAACAATAATCATACAGAAAAATCATAGTCTCTGCTCATTTCTCAGCTTATTTCTCTGAATGTAATTTACATGGTTAGTAATAATGACAGATCAGATGTAAATGATGCACTTTAACTGAGGTTACACAGCATATCGCTCCTGTTTGAAGAACGCCTTGTATCTCCATTTTTTGCCGTTTTTCAGTTTTTGACATAATTTGAAAAAGGATGCTGCCCTTTACATTGTGTGTGAGTTTCATTAAGAATGGACCAAAAGAAATGGATCAAAATACCGTGGCAAAAAATCTGGTTCCATTGACTTACATTAAAAGTGAAGTAGGTTTTTTCCTTCTCCTGTAAAGTTAGCATTTTGGAGATACGAGGTTTTCTTCCTACAGCGGCGATATTGAATAAATAACAAATTCCAAGCCATGAAATGAAGTCCTGTACTTTCCGCCTTTCAGCACCCGAGCTTGACGCCAGGACAAAGGCACTATTTGTACACTGTGGCCGAAGCCTACAGCAAGGATCACGTGCGAAAGCTGATATGCCAACATTACCTGAACGTGTTACACAGATCCATCAGGACAGGTGCATGATCGCCTAATCTCTCTAACACTGACACTGGTGTTACTTGAACATGGTGACATTACTCACTTCATTAGCAACACGCCTGTCGACTGTTTGCGTTCAGGTGTCAGTCACGCCAAGGACATGACTTTCAGCATCGACCCACAGCTAAGAACGTATTCACCAGACGTGGAGAGCAGCCCAAAGCCACAGAACAAGAGTTCTAATGGACAGAGGCCAAAGGCAACGAGCAAAAAGAGACTTGTTCTACCTAAAATCAACAGTCACAGGAAAAGGTAACATGGATCTGACTCAAAATAATGCTTCATATGAATGTTAGTAGGTCTATGGTTTCACTGTTGACGATTGTGTGACGAATTGTTTGTGATTTGCAGATTTCCTCCAGAATCGAATGCAAGAAAATCAAAACCTCCAGTGAGAAAGAGCTACAATGCTTCAGGTAAGATCTTCTCAACAGGCTTTTAAAGGCTGTTGACGTACAGTACAGTATGCTGACTTGCCAGTTTATTAGGTATAGTATAGTATAGTTGTTTCAGCCACACTCATTGCTAACAGGTGGATGAAATTAAGCGCATAGTCTTGCAGTCTCCATAGACAAACACTGGCAGTAGAATAGGTTGTACTAACGAGCTCAGCGACTTTAAACAAGTCCGTCTCTGGAATTTCTGTCCTGCTAGATCTGCCCCTGTCAACTGTAAGTGGTGTAAAGCACACTGCTATTTGAACTGGTTGCTAGGTAACAGACACGCCAGTTGATTGTCGATCGAGCAAGTTAAATTTCCTAACTTGAGATAAGAAAAGATGCTATGAGATAAGATTCATAAATTAAGGTAAGATTTGCTTCTGTAGTACAAATTTGTGAAAAATCTTATCTTGACCTTTCAGATCTTAAGTTAACCTTATTCTCCAGGGTATATGTTGTTGTTTCCATCTGAATTTTCATGACCAAATCGTAAGGCAAATTATTCACTAACTGCATGAATAAATTTTTAGTTATCTACTTATTTTTTGGTAAAGACTCCCTTCAAATTATGATCACACATCACTGAGCAGATCACTGAAGAGACGCCATCTGTTTATAGTTTATAGCCCAGATTTGTGGATAGGGTTTAAAATGACATCATCCATCAATTTGACTGGAAAGAAGATTCATAGGACGCCCACCTTCTGAATTTAGCTTATGAAAAAAAGTTATGAAGAACATGACGAAGTGCGTTTTGGGACCACCAGTGGTCCCAAGGAGTTGAAAAGGTGTAGACAAAAAGACAAGAACTTTCTATAATTTTGTAGTAGAATTTCGGATCAGAAACGTTTTTCGTTTTTTGAATCATGTGGGTCATTAGGCCATGACCTGGTTGACTTCCCATGATGACTGACAACATATGATGTTTGCTCTGATGTTCTGCACTGACCTTTGCAGGACTCGTCCACTGGAAAGCAGAAGAGGACTCCATGCTTTCCGACATCAGCTCCCTGTCTCTTGAAAGTGAGGAAGTTCAAGATTCGGTGCGGCACCATCATGTTAATACATATTTATGACATCAGTGACTGGTTGTGGGGGTGGCACGGTGGCGTGGTGGGTAGCGCTGTCGCCTCACAGTGAGGAGGGCCTGGGTTCGATTCCCCGGCCGGGTGACCGGGGTCCTCTCTGTGTGGAGTCTGCATGTTCTCCCCGTGTCTGCGTGGGTTCCTCCGGGTTCTCCGGTTTCCTCCCACAGTCCAAAGACATGCAGTCAGGCCAATTGGACGTGCTAAATTACCCCTAGGTGTGAGTGTGTGAGTGACTGTCTGTGTTTGTCTGTCCTGCGATGGACTGGTGACCTGTCCAGGGTGTATCCTGCCTTCCGCCCGAAGACTGCTGGGATAGGCTCCAGCTTCCCCCCGCGACCCTGACGGAGAAGCGGCTTAGAAAATGGATGGATGGATGGATGACTGGTTGTGTTGAAAATTCTTCAGCATTTAAAAAATAAAGATTCAAGACTACGACATTTAATGTGCCGTGTGATTTTTATTATATGAAATATACAACACAGTTTGAATTAGGGCCCAGGAGCAGATAGAAGAGGCCTTGCAAAATGAATATGACATAACATTATTAACATAAAAGGTGGCACAAGAATTTAGTCACTAAAGGTATGCAAATAATACGACATTATTGCATTCTAGACAACTATATGCTGATAAAGAGAACACAAGCATATGCTGATGACATATAAACAGTATTATACACTTCATTAAAACAGCAGAGCGTTATGGTACAGCATCTGCACTCTGCACTGGGCGTATTTCCGGGCTGTGGTCAAGGAGGAATGAGACGAGACACATCCTGGAAGAAGGCAACTGACTTTCTTTAACATCTCTATGATTTCTTGTATTCAATTCTCTCAACTTTCACGTCGTCACCGATGAGCTGGTAAACGTATGTGACGACTGTGGATGCTTGGATGTCCATCAAAACAAAAGAGGGTATAATGTTGCTGTGAAGAGAGACAGATACAGAAAAAAGGACCTTTCAAAAACATTCGATCGATGTTCTATTGGCTCAGCATTTTCTTAAATCCAGATCATCAAAGCCTGATTAAAAAGCATTCTGAATTTTATGAGGGTTCATTTGTATGGAGGCTGTTCCTGCACAGATTCGAACTAGCCCTTTTTAAAGGACCCATGTTCTACATTCAATTTAATTGACTGTTTATGGCACATGTGCGGGTTTATGTACAAAAGCAGTCAACATTCATTTTTACATGATAATCTAATCTGCTTGTACGCCTCAAAATTAAACAGGCCGTATTTGTTACTGTGCCTTTAATGTGTTGCTGATATATGTCAATGACCTCCGTTATGACGTTTTACATCATAAAAGCAGTAAATTTAAATCTGATTTTTTTGCCCTAATGTGACTCAGATCTGGTGTTTTCAGGGCTGTGTTGACGCAAACCTGATCTTTTCAAATCCGACCTGAGCCACTTTCATATGTGGTCCTAGATCGGCTGCGTATCCGATTCGTGGCCATGTGACCTTAATGTGACACTCGGATTGGAATTCCTGTGCTTTTCCCCCCACTGTGTGTGACCATCATTCAGCGTTACCATGGCAGCAGCACCGAACAGACGTTAAAGCCTGTAAACGGTGGAAAAGCAGCTCATCTCACCTTCTTCTCCTCCGTCTGGCTCTAATAATGAAGCTGAGAGCTGATCAGAGTTAATGATCTTCTCAGCGAAGCTCGTTCTGCTCGTTAGTTGGTGCTGATGATGCAGTGATTCAGTCACGGGATGTTACCTACCTACCTAAACGACGTTTACTTACCTAAACGAGTGTGAACCATCATGCCAGAGAGGGCAAATAATTGGATTTCAGCAACGAGGCTTTTAATACTTACGCAAATGAATGAACTGGGGCCTGAATAGTGTGTTTTGAAACTTTAACAATGTTTACAAACTACATTCAAATCAGTTTTCCATGATACGGGCCCTTTAGCAGACCACCATAACATGGCTAAGTTGCTGTTGTCAACAGACTTACTGCTGCAGCAGCAAAGTGAAGGAGATGAATGTCAGTGCTGTACCTCTCCAGTGCGTTATAGGCTCCTGTGGCTGAACCAGGGTTGATGTAGAATTTGTTCTCATTCTCAAAAGCTTCAAACTTGTGCGTGTGGCCGGAGATGAGGATGTCCACATCCAGCTGCCTCTGAAGCAGAGCGAGGCTGGCCATGTCACCCCACGGTATCACCTGGTGTCCATGGATCAGCCCGATCTTAAACTGTCCCACAGTCACCACCTTCTGCTCTGGGTAATTCAGGTTCTGTCATTCAGGGAGGAAACCAGCATTATGTATTAGCACTTTATGGATATAAACAAAAATGGACAGAAAAAGGACAAAATTGTGATTTCTGTCAAACCACTGAGCCTGAGATGTTGCCATACTGCACTTTTTCGTATTAGATAACTGCAAATAACACAATAAATGTTAGTTTCAGACCAGAACCAGACCAGAACACTCTTTTAAATAATACAATCTATAACTGTTGTCACTGTGCCTATTTTTAAATGAAAAGAAAATTATCCATCAAAGCTAAAATGTGTGGAAATGTGTAGGTATACATATAGTTATGAATGTTTTGGCATCTAAAATAAGCTGAGAGTGATTTAAACTACAGGTTGTATGCCTTAACTTTCATTAAGCTGAGGGCCTTTGCGTCAAAACTGCTAGAGAGCAAGGTTTTACCCAAAACTCAACCACTAAAAGGGCCATATTAAAAAATGTCTTGTACTTCATTTTCACTGAAGTAAAAAAAATTTTTTTTAGTAAAATATTTAGAAAAAAGAAAAATATTTTCACTCCATCGTTTATTGAAAATATGCCAAAACTACAGCAGCAAAAAATAGTCACTGAATACTTGGAACAAGTAAAATTAATTTTAAGTAAAAACTATTGGTTTAATATAAAACAACCGGCTACATTCGCTGCAGAGTAACTGTTACGTTCACCTAAATTAGACAGAATTTTTGGTGGTGCCGTCCCCATAGATGGTTGTTGGGGAAGGGGTGAGAGCGCACATTACGTTGCAGTGCATGCTGGGAGCCGTAGTGCAGGTCATGCTGAAATGGGCCAATATTAACAGCAAATGAAACTAATTTTGCAGGCTGAGTAGGACAGTACCACGGGCCTGACTGGCCTTGTGTTCGACACATGGGGTTTAACCCTTTAAATGCGCGGGACCTGACAGCGGGTTTACGCTTCCATTTGTCACGGTTACAGGTCACTCAAGCTGCGCTGTCATTCTGTAGTCCGAGTCATGCCCATGTTGGGAACTCTGGGTCTAGCTGGATTTCTTTAAGACAAAAGCTGCGTTCCAAAGTCTAGGCTGCATTTCTCGGCTGCTGTGTCCTAGCAGGCCATTCCAAAGTGAGGGACCCTTCATATAGAGCCTAGAAATGCAGCCTCCGTTCAAACGACGCATCAGATGCATCCTTCCAGGCCTTTGGTTACCCACTGTTCTCTGCGCATGAACAACTGGGGGGGGGGAGCATGTTTTACAATCAGAATCCTTTATTCATCCCAGAGGGAAATTGCAGTTATTACAGTTGCAACCACTTCATAAATATAAGCTGGTCACATTTTTGAATGCGTATTTGTGGCCTTATAAAGTGTAAAATGACTGATTAATTAAAGCATTCATTCATGTATCGTATATCGTCCATGTGTCGTATTTTATTTAGAAATATTTGTATATATGGAGTTTATCGTACTACATTTCTGTGAGAAAAACTCGATGCAGCAGCTCCATTTTCTCACCAGCTCCCTCACAAGTTCTGCACCGCCCTGGTGACGTCGGAACGCAGCCTCGCCTGTTCCACGTGGGAGCAATAGGCTGCTAAGGAGGAGACGTCATAGGACAGTACTACCGAGGACCCGCGCTACCTCGGCTGCAGCCCAGGCTTTGGAACGCAGCTAAAAAATGAATGATTTTCAAAAATATTACTGCTATTACGCCCTCTAGCGAACAAGGATGCCCAAACTGATACGTTTGTCCTACGTACATTCATTTCTTCATAGAATGTCACTGGACCTAACACTAGCACCACAAGACTGACCGGCAAGCTTTGTCCAATGTGGCAGGTGTGTTGCTTTGGCAGCTTTTAGCAGAGTACATATGCACTGATGTCGTCCTATTATAGCATTGAAATTCAATAATATACTTTTAATAGCACTACAAAACCCCCGCTTGCAGTGAGGGGATCTGCATCAACCAACCTCATCGAAGTCGCCTCTGACGATGTGCACGTCTCCAGCCAGTGTTTTCAGGTAGTCATAGCTCTCCTTAGTACAGAGGTTACCAGTGCAGAGGATGTGCTGAATCTTGCCAGGCACCAGCAGCTTCTTGAACTTGGCCGGTAAGGTGTTGCATCGGTGTGGAATGTGCAGGTCACCTAATACAAGGACCAACTGGGGATATACAAGGAAGATGCAGTGAGAACGTCTCCATGAGTGTCTTACAGCTGTTCTTCTTCCAGCATTTCTGGCTGATAAAACTACTAGCTCAAATACATTTACATGGCCATAATGACTTCCAACACGTGTTACTGAGTTAAAAGTGAACAACTGCCATCATTCAAACTGATGTCTGTCTATAAAGGACGTGGGTTAAAGTAGATTGATATTAATAAATATATCACCGTTAAATCAAAAGTATATTTTACAGCCCTGTATGCAAATGTCAGAGCTAACAAAGTGATATGTTAGTAGTCACGCTTACCCATATCATCAAATTCACACAAGTATTTCTCTTTTATTAAATACAAACAATATAATCCTACGTAGAATAGTTTGTTGCGGACGCTGGAGATCTACCGCCCAGCAGAGTGTGTTCCAACCTTCATCCAACACCTTCCACCTTTACCCAACAGTAAAGCATCCAGGCTACAAAGGAGCTTGTTCCCACAAGCCATCACTCTCTTGAACAGTTAAAATATTATACATTAACCATATTGCAGCTCCTAAACTGCACTTCTAAAATACTGGAATATAGTATCAAACTCAACTCCATCCTCTGAAACTACCGTCTCAAACCAATGTTTATTTGAGCATCTTACTTATTACCCCACTCACCTGCCTTATTACACCACTTACCTGCCTTATTACCCCACTTACCTGCCTTATTACCCCACTTACCTGCCTTATTACACCACTCACCTGCCTTATTACACCACTTACCTGCCTTATTACCCCACTCACCTGCCTTATTACACCACTCACCTGCCTTATTACACCACTCACCTGCCTTATTACACCACTCACCTGCCTTATTACCCCACTTACCTGCCTTATTACACCACTTACCTGCCTTATTACACCACTCACCTGCTTTATTACCCCACTTACCTGCCTTATTACACCACTTACCTGCCTTATTACACCACTCACCTGCCTTATTACACCACTTACCTGCCTTATTACACCACTCACCTGCCTTATTACCCCACTTACCTGCCTTATTACCCCACTTACCTGCCTTATTACCCCACTTACCTGCCTTATTAACCCACTTACCTGCCTTATTACACCACTTATCTGACTGTTACCTCACTGATCCCTTTTCTTTATGCACCCTTTAACTGCTGTTGCACTCAGCACTTTAACTTTAGACCCATACTTTGCACAATGTAAAGGTTACAGGTATGACTGTGTGTGTGTGTGTGTGTGTGTGTGTGTGTGTGTGAGAGATGGGAGGAATGCATGTTTTATTTATTTATTTATTTTTGTATTTTACTTTATTGCATTTTGTCTGTCTGGTACTGTGCACTGTGAGCTCCTGTAACTAACACCAACTCCTTGTATGTGTAAGCTGACCTGGCCAATAAAGCTCGCTTCTGATTCTGAATCATCCAGCCGAGCACACTCTTCTGAAGATGCCGATTAGCTGAAGGAGGAGCGGCAGATTGTGGTTGAAACTGCACTTCGCGGGGGGGTAGATCTCCAAGACCAGGGTTGGTGACTATTGGTTTGCAGCACACCTTGTTTTCAACATGCCTCATTCGCTGAACAGTAAGTGGAAAGAGGCCTTCAAACATTCTGTTACGAACTAGCTCTCTTCATGACCAGTATTAGGCCTGTAGGTAGAACTGTTCCACCTGAGTGTCAGTGTACGACAGGGATGAGAGGAGTTTACCGAGCGTGTCCCAGGACATCTTTACACGCGTTTCCTACACAAGCAGCGCTCACACTAGATCCAACAGCCCAGAGAGAGCAGGGTAACTATGACAGCCGTCCCATTAGTCTGCAATAGAAGCCTCCAAAAAGCAGTGTGGGGAGTGGAGGGGAACTTACTCTGTGACCAGCCTGAATACAATGCAGTTGATTGGAGACAGGATGGGGTGCAGTGGGTGAGCAGGAGGAAGAGGAGGAGGAGGAGGAGTGGTGGGAGGAGGACATTGAGAGATCAAAATGATGCATAATCACAAATAAAGGAAAAACAATACAAGACGATGTGAGGCAGAAGGAAACTGAAATGTTACGTGGATAAAATCAACATTAAAATGAATCATTCAAACATAATGTTAAGAAAAGGTTGGCAGCAATTGGATTAGTGTGAAGCCCAGGTGCTAAAGTGTTGGTAACTGTGTCACAATTAAGCTACAATCCATAATAAGTGATTAGTGACGCGTAAAATGCTTCAGACTGACGGGGTCAATAACACGAGCACAATTACTTCCGAACATTCGGCGCCGAGTTCATCAAAGCTGCACATTTCAACCAGCAAAGTTTCATATTAAATAATATTATAATTAAAAAATCTATACGGCTACAACTGGCTCTCTGATTTTCAGCAGTGGAGGAAAATCCTGGCTTATCCAATCGTGTCACTTTAGTCAGAGCATGACACTGTTCTGATATTAGTACTGATGGATTACCATCTTCTGTTATTCTCTGGGCGACTTTCTTTTTCTATAATAAGCTTGACCACCCCTTCTTGGCCTGACCCTCCTAAATCAAAACGATCACTGTCAGACTTAATTTTCTCTGGCACTGTTTTTGATCAGATTTTTTTAAAAAAGCCAAAAACTACTCCTCACTTTTTAACAAGAGACCAATATTCCTGCTCTCTAGAGGAAGCACTCTCTCCAGCCTCCCATCGTTTGGCCTTGCTTAAAAGGGAATTTCACCCATTTTGCAAAATGTCGCTTTATTAAATTTAGATGAAATTAAGATGTTAACAAAGACATTCAGCGTGGTTTGATGTGAGATACACCTTTCTAGAGAAACGTACTGGGTTTTTCGACACTGGTAGTGATAGGAACCAGGCATCCGAAGAGTGCAATGCCTCTAAAAGCTGCGTCACAGAAGGTTAATACACGAAACGGTCATGAATTTTGTCGCTGTCCAATGAAAACCATGCATCTGCATTTTTGCGGATTTTTAGCTACATCATTTCAACACACCAGCTGTCCTGGATATTGTGTTAAAAATTAATGATGAATGGACCAAGAGAAACGCTCTAAAATCACTTGGAACAAAATCTCTTTACACCGAGTTACACTGAAAGCTCCTGTAAGGTTAATACTTTGGAGATTCTTGCTTTTCGGACAGCGATGACGTTACCTGGCGTTACCTACAACAGCCGAGAAGGTTTTGGCCTTCTATGTGAAATCCCGTCAGCGTGGAGCGGTGCATAGGGTGTGGTAAAGCCAAACAGCACCCAAAGATTTTTTATTTATTTATTTTCTGGTCAGGTGTATCACAGAAGAACGTGTGAAGGTCCACCTGTCATTTTAGCACAGTAAATAAACCGGGGACATGTTTGCTTTGCAGACATCACAACCCCTGGCTCCTCACCACCACTGTAAAGAAAGCCAAGTCAGTGAACCCTTTCACATCAAAGCATTCTGAGCGACTTCATTTCCACCTCTACGACTAGTTTAAGCTGTTGTGGTCATGATGTTTTGCTTAATCAGTCTTCAGCATCCCACTGGAAACACTTCCGGTTTGGTCCTTGACTCCAACATCCAACCAAACAACGTACTATGTCTGCATTAGAGCAACACTGTTCTATCCAGCTCAGCAGAGACGAATAATTCTGGCTTGCGTTCACCGCCAGAACATTGTGGAGAGCCTGTTTCCACCAGTGGAGAAAGATATAACCATTTAGTAAGTCATAACAATGAGAAATGTTTTCTCAGGTATCTCATAATTATGACTTGCTTTTGAATGATAAGGAGATTCTCTTTTATTTCTAACATAGCATATCATAATTACGACTTAATATCTCGTGTGGTTGGTTAGTGTAGTGGGTAACACCTCTGCCTTCCACACTGTAGACTGAGGTTCAGTCCCCTACACTATACCAATAAGAGTCCTTGGGCTAGACTCCCAACACCACCTTCACCTTCCTGTGCAAAACAATCAAATTGTAAGTCGCTCTGGATAAGAGCGTCAGCCAAATGCCATTAATGTAAATCATAATGACTTAGCATATGATAAAGTCATAATGATGAGAAAATTTCTCTTCAATATGAAATAGTAAATGACTTATGAGATACTAAGTCATAAATATGAGAAAGAATCTCATTATTAGGAGGCAGCAAGTCTTAATTATGGGAAACGTGCATCATTATTATGACTTACTTACTGGCTAACGTGATATACTTTTCTCCAGGTTCTCTTGCGATGTGTTGACAACACATAAACCGTCCAAGGAATAGAGATGATCACTTTTACTTTTGTGTCTTAACTGCAGAAAATAAAACGATTAATCTACATGGCAACATGCAAAACACGCTAACAGGCGTTAGTATGACACGCTGCGCTATCAGGCTATTACTTTGTCTTTATTTGCTGCGCTTGGCTAGAACATTTAACCAAGAACACCAAGAACATGAACTGAATTCAGCTCCTCTTTCGAATTTCCCCGTTCCACCTTAAATGGTGCAGCCGTACGTTGCGGCCGCAGGCGCCAGAACGGAACCGCTGCGCCATTTAAGGTGGAACGGAGAAATTCGAAAAAAAAAGAAGCTGGCGAACAGGAACTTGCTGGTCATGTGACTGGAATTGGATGCATGCAGCCAGCTCACTAACTGATAACCTATTTGTGATTCTTAATTCTTGTTAAATCTTACTGGCCAACGCCAATAACAGCACAGTAAAAACGAGAGGACACAAACTAAAAACACACACCTGGGTTAAATATCAGGGTGAACGTCACATTATAACGTTAAATACACCAAAAAGCTGCAGTCTTCTGTCCGCAGCGGCTGTAAACAGAAGCTTTCCGTCTGTACGAATAGATCATTCTACGTCTACTTTATATCATCTGCCTCAATAACCGATATATTTCGATAAATACAAAAAAATTCACCGTCTGAAAAAATCTAATCTTACCATTTTTCCTCAAGCTGGGTGTCTCTGGTCGAGCTCAGGAGAGTGAAGCTGGGCGAAGGCGTGTTGGAGGGCAAAACAAAAGTCCTCAACATAAGACTAAGATAGCATTTTTAACGGTTAGGATTCCCAGAAGAAGCGTTAAAATTTCTTATTGAAAAGTTAATCATTGTAGAAGTTCAAAAATGCGTGTTATCTTGCGTCTTTAAAGCTTTACCACAAACAGAATTGTATTTCAACATCGCGCACATTCGCTGTATGAGCTGTATTTTGTAATACTGTTAGTGGGTGCTCTTTTATTAAAAATAAAAGTCCCCAACTTTAGTGTCAAAATAGCCTTTTAACGGTTGAGTTTCTACGAAAGAAGCTTTAAAAATGCTTATAAAAAGTTGGCGTTTGTAGAAGTTAAAAAATGCGTGTTATCTTGCGTCTTTAAAGCTTTACCACAAACAGAATTGTACTTCTACATCGCTCACATTCGCCCTAACAGGCAATGAGCTGTATTTTGTAATACTGTTAGTGGATTCTCTTTTATTAAAAATAAAAGTCCCCAACTTTAGTGTCAAAATAGCCTTTTAACGGTTGTGTTTCTACGAAAGAAGCTTTAAAAATGCTAATAAAAAAGTTGGCGTTTGTAGAAATTCAAAAATGCGTGTTATTTTTCGTCTTTAATGCATTATCACAAACAGAATTTGACCTCTATGCTTGCGTTCGTCCTGACAGGAAATGGGCTGTATTTTGTAATAACGTTACTAAGTTACTTCACCCGGCCTCCTCTTTGGGCAGATTTATCACGTTTTCCTCCCGTTTGCTGCTGTTATGTCGAGATTTTATAGGATATTCTGATTCAGAGGATCTGTCTTTCTGTACAGGTTGGACGGTAATGCTCAGCAATGGATGTAACAGCAAGCAGTCCTGCTATAACCTGCACCACGACGGTGTGTTTATCAGAGACCAGGCTCGTGTGCGTTGAATATCCAGGCTTCGTTAAGAATGTGGATAAAATGCTGGACAGCATTGGAGGAGAACCAGGACTGTCCAAGGTGAACAGGGGGTTTTGAAAGCTTTCCTGTACCTTTTCTCTTCAGCTACGCTTAGTAAAAGTTGGTTCTCCGAGGGTTTTTAGTAAAGGGAATGGTTCTGTTCTGTTTAGAACCATGAATTCGAAGTTATATAACAGCTAGAACCCAAATGGTTCTTCAGATTGATGGGGAATGTGTTGTATATGGTCCAGTATGGTTCTATAGCTCGTATCAGTAGAACAGCCCCTCTATGGTGCTGTAAAGGTCCATTTTATCATACTGTAGTCCATCTGTTTCTCCTTTGTTAGCCCCCTTTTACCCTGTCCTCCAGTGGTCAGGACCCCCACATGGCCAATATTATTTGGGTGGTGGACCATTCTCAGCACTGCAGTGTGTGTTGTGCTGGTGCGAGCGGGTCAGACACAGCAGTGCGGCTGGAGTTTTCAAACACTGTGTCCACTCACTGTCCACTCTATTAGACACGCGTCCACCTTGTAGATGTAAAGTCAGAGACGACAGCTCATCTGCTGCTGCACAGTTTGTGCTGGTCGTCCTCTAGTCCTCCATCAGTGGTCACAGGACGCTGTTGGCTGGGTACTTTTGGTTGGTGGACTGTTCTCTGTGTTGTTTAAAAACTCCAGTGGCCTTGCTGTGTCTGATCCACTTGTACCAGCGCAGCACACTAGCAGAGAAATATATGGACTGTGTGCAGTTGTAGAACTACAAAATGCACTTATATGGTGATTGGAGCTGATAAAATAGGAGGTGGTCATAATGTTATGGCTGATCCGTGTGTGTTGCAGCGTACACGGCTGAATCCCAAATGGCTTTAAACCAGTATTCCTTGATCCATACGAGATTCACGCTGTTTCAGCTGTTTCAGCACTTTTGAAAGGACGCAATTCTTGCATCATATGCAGCTATATTGGAGACGTTATGCCAGGACTAAGACTAATTTATGTGTTATATGCAGTAATAGGATATCCAGCTCTAATTACTTATCTGTGAATAAATTTGATCAATCAGCAAATCTTGTAACAGAAGATAATCCATAAATCCTGGATCTGTTAAATATCTGCAGATTCTTCTTTTACATCCAGCTTATCCTGAATATAGTCTTTGTGTGTGTGTGTGTGTGTGTGTGTGTGTGTGTGTGTGTGTGTGTGTGTGTGTGTGTGAGCTGGAGCAGGATGGAGCTTGGTCATCTCTCAGCAGTCACCTCTGAATTATGTTCAGATATTATATACGTATATCATGGAAAACCTTTCATGTTTTGCTTTAACAGACATACGCAGATTCGTCCAAACGACTTGAGCTGCGGTACCGGCCCAAGGACCCTTACTGTCACCCTGTGTGTGGAAACCGCTACTCCTCCAACAACCTGCTGCTCAGAGTGCGTCGCAGGAGACGCAAAGGGAGCAGTGAAGAGCCTCACGTCAGCATGGAGATCCTGGGAGTCATAGAGACAACATATAAATTTCAAGGTGCACTGCTTTACGCATTGACGACTTGAGCATGGGAGGGGGGCTGGGCGGCCTGGCTTAGCCAATCAAAACAGAGCTGACCATATCCGGGCCTTGACATCAGTGAAGCTCTTCCAAGTTTTGCAGCGGTTCTCTTGAGCAGCGGCTGAACATAGCATGATTATAATATGCTGAAATATGAATGGTTACAACACACAGCCATTCAGTTAAATGAGCACCATTGGGATGTTTCTTGGCTTGCCAGCTCGGCCAGTTCAGGGGTCAGCGGCATGCGGCTCACTTACTGCCCCCTAATCCTCTCTTGTGGTAAAATAAAGCTTTGCAGCGATTTATGAAAGAGTTCTAAAAACGTTTTTAACAGTAAATAATCTTGACGGCTGAAATTGATGTATAACTGCTAATTCTCCAACCTTTAACCCTGAAGATCGACTGCTGGTCACATAGCCCTGCAAATAAGTCCTGGCCTAGTTAGTAGCTAACAGAACGGCAAAGAAGAGGAAGGTTCAAGATAAGGATAGAAACTTTAGAGAGGAAGGGACAGATTGATTTGCATTTATAGGCATTCCAGCCGGTTTCCGTGTCTTCAGTCTGCACTGAGAAACCGTCAACCGCTAAAAGTTGAATGCTGAGAGACGTTTCACAAGAAACTGTTATAACCGAAAAAAGTTTCCTGCTGGAGATGCGAGAAAAGTGGCTGTATTGGTAGCTGAGCTGAAGATTAAAGCAGAGCGAAGTAAGTCTGCGTTTACGTCCGTATTTTATTCGATTTTTAGGCTTTATTAGCACATACTGGGACATATTTACAGCTATATCATCAAATGTTGGGTGAGTGGTTGGGATAGTGTAGTGGGTAGCACCTCTACCTTCTACACTGTAGACTGGGGTTCAGTGCCCCGCCTGGGTAAGCACCCTACACTATACCAATAAGGGTCCTTGGGCAAGACTCCTAACACCACCTTCGCCTGCCCATGTAAAGCAATCAAATTGTAAGTCGCTCTGGATAAGAGCGTCTGCCAAGTGCCGTAAATGTAAATGTTAAACCAATAAAAGGGACATCAAATGTTGGGATTCCCCCAAAGTGGTTTGATTTTTGTGGAAACAGGACAAAATGGCACTTCTCAACGTTTGAGTTGCCGATCCCTCGGCCTCGGTAAACGTGCTGATTCGTCTGGCTTCAGTTGTTTTTCCAGATAAAACAATGGAAATTACTGTCAGTAACGCTGATTAAACATTAGTAAGCATTAGTAAACTTAGCTGTCTAATTTAGATCTTATTGATTCGTAAATCTTTTTATTGCTTCAATTATTATTCAGTTAATAAAGAAATTATTGCTTCAGTACAAAACACTTTTTTCTTTTTCTTTTTTTAAGGAATGGCAGATTTCCAGTATCTTGCTACGAACAACGAAGCAGGTGGTTCCCAGGTGTCTTTGTATGACAAAATCATTTTGCACAAACCTGAGAAGAAAGAATTCTTTGACCAACCGGTCCCACTTTTCCTTCCACCACCCATCTTCTCTCGTCTGGACAGCACTGTGGATTACTTCTACCGGCCGGATGTGGCACACAGGTCGGCCTCGTTCACCAATATCTTCCCAAGTTTTTTTTTTCTTAAATGTGTTCTTGAGAAAGATCCTAAGAAAAGGTCCGTGTCAGATTTGTGAGCTGTTCTTGAACTGTTCACACCTTTGAGCTCTTGGGTGTAGATTGTGTTCTTACCTCAGAACTAATTTCTTCTTAAGAGCAGTTGGTGAATGAGGTGCGTTGACCTGGGCACAACCCACATAAACTTACAGGGAAGCATATGATGATGATGATGATGATGACAGTAGTGGCATTTTATTATATACAATAATCAGGCATAACATCATGACCACCTCCTTGTTTCTACACTCACTGTCCACTTTCTCAGCTCCACTTACTGTATAGCTGCACTTTGTAGTTCTACAGTTACAGACTGTAGTCCATCTGTTTCTCTGATACTCTGTTACCCTGTTCTTCAGTGGTCAGGACCCCCATGGACCCTCACAGAGTAGGTACTATTTGGGTGGTGGATCATTCTCAGTGACTAGATCAGGCACAGCAGTGCTGGAGTTTTTAAACACCTCAGTGTCTCTGCTGGACTGAGAATAGTCCATTAACCAGAATATCCAGCCAACAGCGTCCTGTGGGCAGCGTCCTGTGACCACCGATGAAGGCCTAGAGGATGACCAACACAAACTGTGCAGCAGCAGATGAGCTGTCGTCTCTGACTTTACATCTACAAGGTGGACTGACAAGGTAGGCGTCTAATAGAGTGGACAGTGAGTGGACACAGGGTTTAAAAACTCCAGCAGCACTGCTGTGTCTGATCCACTTAGACCAGCGCAACACACACTAACACACACCCACCACGTCAGTGTTACTGCAGTGCTGAGAATGATCCACCACCCAAATAGTACCTGCTCTGTGAGGGTCCATGGGGGCCCTGACCACTGAAGAACAGGGTAACAGAGTATCAGAGAAACAGATGGACTACAGTCTGTAACTGTAGAACTACAGAGACCAGCTATACAGTAAGTGGAGCTGATAAAGTGGACAGTGAGCGTAGAAACGAGGAGGTGGTCAGGATGTTATGCCTGATCGATGTATATGTTCTGTATCAACAAAAGTTTGTGAACTTTATTTTCCATAAAATTTGTGCTTTTACGTCAGACGTTATTTAAAACTAAAAGTTCAGTTATCAGTTTTTAAAAATGTTGAATTCAGTTTGAATGGGAAATCGTTTTGCTTCCATACTGTGACCAATTTGTGAGTGAAAGACTGTCAGAGAGGGTCTCTAAACTAGCTGAGCATTTATGAGAGGTGGGGGGACCGGAAGGAGAGCTGAAACATTACATTACTGGTTAATGTTATTTTTTCCCCCACCTACTGGTGCTCGATGATGTAATCAAAAAAGTAGAAGGCAATTTAGAAGTGAAGCAAAACTCATTACATTTTAATAGAAAGTTGTAGAAATACAACAAGAATTATTTTCAAGTCTTTTAAATGACTTTTGATGAATCTTGCTTAGTATAACCAGGGACATGAACTAGTTCATCTAGTGAGTTCAAGATTTTAAAAGGGAATTAAACCAGTATTTCTATGTTTTTGCACATTTTCTGTGATGTAAACAGCGTTTAGGCTTCTTTACAGTGGTGGTCATGGGAACCAGGGGTCGCAGTGTCTACAACACAAATATAGCCATTTTATTTACCTTCCAAAACGACCTGTGAACCTACACGTGTCTTCTGAGTGTTAAATGATGGTAAAATAGTGGTAAAGCTGAGAATATGTACTTTCTTTTGGGACTGTTTTGCCTCACAGCTCCCTGCATGTACCTCTCTGCCATGAATGTATCAAAAAAAAAAAGTCTAGACCAAAACCTTTTTCAAATCTGTTGTAAAATGATGTCTCAGGCATCAGGCCATGTATTCGTAACCAATACATGTAATAACTTTCTCTAAAGGAGCTTAAAGAGGCATTAAACACTTTGGACATCTGGTTCCTATCACCACCAGTGTGAGCAACTCTGACTCGGTTTCTCTAGAAAGGAGTGCTTCACTTAAAACTACTCGAAATGACTTTGTGTACATGTTGACGATTGAATTATGCAGAAATTTTGAAGAATTTTCCGTTAGTTGATGTTTGCATTGGAACGTTTTGCTTGATTCCACCCCAAACAGGGAAGGTTCCTTGCCATCTTTACTCTCCAACGAGAACTTGATCGGTCCAAACCGTGCCCGGAGACCACACAATGCCATTTTCGTCAACTTTGATGACAAGAGTGTGCCAACGGAGCCTCTGGAGGCGGCCAGGCTCAACTGGAAGAAGAACTCTATCCATCACAGTGATATCAAGGCAGAGGAGGAACTGACAAAGGTTAACAAACACACGTCACATGTTAATGTCTGTGTACCCTCTAAGATGAAGTTAATCTGTTAGTGAGCACACTTGCCTGGAGCAGTGGCCGGTCCTATCCGCAGCACCTGGGGAGCAGTTGGGGGTTAGGTGCCTTGCTCAAGGGCACTTCAGTCACATACTGGTGACTCAGGGATTCAAACCGGCAACCTTCCGGGCACAGGGCCTCCAGCCCACGACTGCCCCTGCTCATCAGGTTCAAACAACATAGAACTGTATGACATTAATTGTGTTTGTATCTGTTATCCAGACATTTTAGAGACCGTTACAGCACCTGAGTCTGTTACAGTTAACCCTACCTATGGGGGGAGTTCTGACATTTGCGGTCATTCCACTTTCTGCCGATATGTTCTTCAACAGCAGCTGCTGGAAACAATTTCCCATTTCTAGCAGGATGTGAACGTTGTGTGTGTGAAAATCTGAATCTCTCTCAAACACTTTTGAAGGGACTGACTTAAATACTGACTGAAGGGAATCTTCCACTGACAGTCTGAAACTATGACCCCCAATTGGCGAGTGATTGGTTCCTAGGCGCCTCATGGTTGTAAAATATAAGTATTGTGATTTTGCCATATCGCCTAGTCTTGTGCTGAAACCAGGACCATTCATTTGATGTAAACAGGGCCTTATGTGTCACCAATATACTGTAGCACTGTCGAAATGTTTGACCTATTGCAAACAGACTGTGGTTAACTAATCAGTGCCCAGGCGTCCTTTAGCATTACAGAGTTTAGATCATTACTAAGAGCATCATGGATTCCCGTTTTCATGAGGCCCTCCTTCTTTTGCAAAGAGCATCCAACTTCACTTAATGTAATATGAAAGCTAAGAAGCACTGCTCCTCTATTTCTGCCTTCATGCATGGTGTTTACTGAGTATTTTATGATTCCTGCACACAGCTGTTTGAGAAACGTCCCGTATGGTCCCGTAACGCCATCAAAGCCAATGTCGACATTCATCCGGAGAAGCTGAAGCTGCTGCTTCCCTATCTGGCCTATTATATGGTGAGGAAATTGAATACTAACTGAATTCTATTCAAAGGGGAATATTTAGGATGACCAAGAGATACAAACGGGAACACGTGTAAGAAACGTCTACACACTGATCTTTAAGCACCGTCATTTAGGACTGAGAATCCTTTGTTTCTACACGAGATGAATGTGTTTAAGAGGCATCAGTACATTTGTTACATAAAGAAACGTACGAAATGATGTAAACAGCATATTCTCATGGACTCCGGGCCATTACTACTAGTAGTAATGTAGTCTGTAGTGATGTAATAGTAGTCTGACCAGAGGAGGACGGGCCCCCCCCAACTTGTGAGCCTTGGTTCCTCCCAAGGTTTCTTCCTCAGCTCTGAGGGAGGTTCTCCTTGCCACCGTCGCCCCTGGCTTGCTCAGCTGGGGGTTTTACGTTCTTGGTAAAACTTTGTCTTTACTGGAATTCTGTGAAGCTGCTTCGTGACAACATCAGCTGTAAAAAGCGCTACAAATAAATTTGACTTGATTTGATTTATTCGTAGTTTATTTAAGCCTGACGTGTTATAATGAATGTAATAGAAGTGTTGGTGTGTGTCAGCTAACAGGGCCGTGGAGAAGTTTGTGGGTGAGGTTTGGATATGATCCTCGGAAATACACAGAGGCTAAAATCTACCAGGTTCTGGACTTCAGGATACGCTGTGGGATGAAACACGGTGAGTACGGCTGGACAGCTTTCTGTCCGTAAGGCTGAGCAAATACAAGACACATACAGTATGGTTTTGTATTTTACCATGATGTACACAGTACTGTTGACAAATTTTTGAATTGCTCTATCCAATAATAACAGTATGGAAGCAGATAAATGTATACAGTCTTTCAAGTATGTCAGTTCTGTGCAATTTCACAGGTTTTAATTAGCAGGACCCCTATAAGCTATAAACAAACAAGCAAACATAAATAAATAATTGTTTAATGTGTCCAGAATGATGATCTCCACACCGACTTGAGCAAGCCAATAATCTTGAACAAGATAAAATTGTTATTATTATGTTATTACAGCATTATTTATCCTTGAATAACTTTTATGTTGTTGCCAAAAAGAAATTCAACCATATGAATGGTGGTCTATAAATGTAGGGGATATTTTTTGAATAATAACTTAATAAATTATCTAAATTAATAGTTCTATAAATTAATTATACATAAAAAAAGGGATTTATACATTACACCAAGATGTATACACATAGAGAATATGAGAGGGAATGAATATTTTCATCAGTTGAGTTATAAAATAAAATAAATAGAAATAAAATGTAATTAATATGCATTAAATTTGAATTTCAGTCGTCCGTCTGAAAGAACTGATGCCTGCGCTGTTGGTTTGTTGATTGAACTGAATGCCCCCCTCCCCCACCCCTCTCTCATCCTCTCGTTTTCTAGGGTACGGAGTCAATGATATGCCGGTGAAGGCTAAAAGAAGTGCGTACCACTACAGCCTTCCAACCACAGTCAACAAAGCAGGTGAGTAAATGCAGAGAAGTGTGTCTGAGCACAAACATCACGATGGTAACAATCAGTCATGGATCGATCACAACTGTACATGACAATGTGTAGAAGCATGTTCTCTGTAGATGTGCTATCTTGTTTTTACTTAGAAAACCAACAAAAAAAAAGTCGAGCCAGGTGTTTCTAACTTTTAATTAAGAATAAAAGACCCTGGTTGGAAGGCTGTAGTGTTAGGCACTTCTTTTAGCCTTCTTTGCCTGGTTTGAGACAGACAACATGCTTGTACAGAAGATCAGCGCTGGGAAAGCTCCTGGTCCTGACAACATACCCGGTCGTGTGCTGAGGGACTGTGCTGGGGAGCTCACAGATGTCTTTACAGATATCCTCAACATCTCGCTCAGTCAGGCTGTTGAAAGCCACCACCATCGTCCCTGTCCTGAAGAAGCATCACCCTCCTGTTTCAACCTCCTAGAATCCTTCATGGGTTATATTTTAATCAATCTTACAGTTTTTGGTAACCAGGTCTAATCATCTTCAGCATGGATTTCATGAGTTCCAGCGGGAGACCTTATTTTTTCTGCGAATTGAACCCAACATTCATGTCCTATCGTCATGGTTTTATTTGGAGTTTCCATATTTAATTACCTTATTATCAGTACGACAACATTAATATACAGTACATTCAGTGCAACTTATTGCCCAACAGTTCGTAGTTCACTGTTTTTCCTCATAAAACTGACAAAAACACTGGCACTGATGTCATCAATGGGGCAGACGTGGGCTAGGGAACTGGCCCTGTGACCAGAAGGTCGCCAGTTCAATCCCCAGCGCCAACAGGCCATGACTGAGGAGTCCTTGAGCGAGACACCTAACCCCCAACTGCTCCCCGGGTGCCGAGAATAGGGCTGCCCACCTCTCCGGGCAAGTGTGCTTACCCCCCTAGTGTGTGTGCTCAGTGTTTGGATGGAAGGTGCGGAGGTGAAATTTCCCTGTTGTGGGAATAATAAGGATCACTCAATTTACATGTACAGCATTTGGCTGATGCTCTTACCCAGAGCGACTTACAATTTGATTATTTTTACACAGGTAGGCGGAGGTGGTGTTAGGAGTCTTGCCCAAGGACTCTTATTGGTATAGTGTAGGGGACTGAACCTCAGTCTACAGTGTGGAAGGCAGAGATGTTACCCACTACACTAACCAGCCACCAACTTAATAGGCTGGCGGTGCATGTCAGGCCGAGAGTGCATGTCTGCAGTCAGATCCTTCTCAGGCTGGTTCCCTGACCTCCAGCCTATGACTGCCCCCCTCATGACTGTCATTTAGGGGTATTTTTGAAGGAATTGATCTCATCTTTCGTAATTCTGACAAATATATAAGTTTTGTGTCTGTCAGTGGAGCACTTTGTTTTTTCTTTCCGTGACTCGGAACCACGAACCGCAACTACAGCGCAAATTTCTATTTACGTTACTTAGTAAGTGTGATAGATTTCTCATGTTTTGGCTTTATCCCAGCAGTTATAGCACTTTATCTTGCTTCACACTCATGGAGTGTACATATCCAAAACTCAATAACTCGTGTCCTGTAATGTGAATGTTTTAACCTGAGAAAATATTAATATGATATTAATTATTTCACACTTGTATTGCATTGAAACAAGCATAGAAATATTGTCAATGCGCTGTTTTTTTATAGCATTTGATTCGTATCACATTTGCCTTTGTAAGAAGAAGAAGAGATGTTTTATTGTGATTTGAATTGGACGAAAACGTATTTGTTGTATGTTCAGTTGCAGAAAGAAAACCATCCTTTATGATTTGGCCGTGTATTTTGTCATTACTTGGCCTCGAAACAGACAGAAGTCACACATGCATATCATAGAGTATCTTAATCAAACCAGCTGAACCTTTAAATGGTCGATTGTTGTCTTTGTCTTATGATATCATCAGTTCCTCAGCCAGCTAGCCTGAAGGAAATCACCCAAGACGGTGCCTCGTCCTCAGGCAAACTTTCTTCAGCGAAATACATGCTGAAGGTAAGTACCCTACCTTCTAAACGTTCAGGTGCAATCACAATATAACCTTTATAAAATCCTATATCACTTTTTGATCCTCCTACGAGTCAGAAGCTTTTATTTGGCAAATGTGCAGACTGGTTCTTTTGGGTTATATTAAGAAAACTCTTATTATATTAAGTAGTCAGATTCCTTTTTGCCCAAGACTTTGTGTCTTAGGAAATCCCTTGGTGCTAAAAACCAGGGACAAGTATTTATGGATTTGGATTCACACCAGTTTAATGATTGGTAGACAAATTATCCTTCAGAGGTGGAACGAAGAGGGTCCTTCATAATTTGAGGAATGGGTTGCTGAGATGGGCGACGTAGCTGCATATGAATAATCATTTAAATTGTTTGGGCGTTTAGAAGTGTACAGACATAAATGGGGCAAATATTTAAGATTTATAGAGAGTTCTTAAAGATGAGCACTGTGGTGTGACACCCCCCCCCCCCCCTGTTTTTGTTGTGTATTATTTATTTAAGACTTCTGTATCTGTGGTTGTGTGTATGCTGAAACATTTACCAAAGTTTGTTTGTTTGTTTGTTTGTTTTTATGAGACAGAGCCTTGTACTGCACTGAATTAGGTCAGGTCATGAATGTAGTCCCCACGCAGTTGGGGTAGGGTAAAGGGTGTCATGTGGTTGCAGTAATACAAATGTAGGTGCTTATGGATTAAGGAAAAAAGCAGTAAGAACTGTTAAACCATAAAAAAAGAGTACAGAACGATAGAAAAATGAGAGAAACGAAGCGAAGCACTTTCACAGTTTCTTTAGTAAAACCTTTCTCGGTCTCTTGCAGGATTCAGCCTATGTATTCCGAGAGGGAATGTTGCCACCCTATCGACAGATGTTTTACCAGCTGTGTGATCTGGATGTTGAGAAGTAAGGGTGAATGTTCATCTGTGTCTGGCTTCCACAGAGGAGTGGACAATGTGACCGTTTCACAATAAATAATGATGATGGGTGTTTTTGAGCATATTGACAATATCAGTAAAAACACTGACCAAATGTATGTTCCGTTATGATGTCCAAGGTTTTATCACCATCTTGTTTAATTGGATGTAGCTCAGCATAATACATGACACAATGAGTGAAAAAAGCATCATCGTACTGGTTTTGTAGCACTTTTTAAACGTGGCCCTGCTAATTTACTAATGGACTGTGTCAGTTTTACAAGTCACAGAAAAAAAATCGAAGTATTCACGTATGGTGAAAAGCATATATTGTAATTTTTACGTATTGAGTACTTCTACCGCAGCTGGTTTATTTATATGTCGGGTCACAACAGCAGCAAACAAGCAACTTTAAACCTGCTCTGTGAGGGTCCATGGGGGTCCTGATCACTGAAGAACAGGGTAACAGAGTATCAGAGAAACAGATGGACTACAGTCTGTAACTGTAGAACTACAAAGTGCAGCTATACAGTAAGTGGAGCTGATAAAGTGGACAGTGAGCGTAGAAACGAGGAGGTGGTCGTCATGTTATGCCTGATCGCCAGCACATCGTTCTCCCTCCACCAGCACGTCTTCTTCCCACAGTGCATCACTTCCCAAGGTTGCACACATACCTGTCCATTTACATGATGTGAAAGGAAACGTGACTCATCGGACCGGGCATCTTTCATCCATTGCTCCGTGGCCCAGTTCTGACACTCGTGGGTCCATTGTAGACCCTTTCAGTGGTGGAGAGAGGTTAGCATGGGCACTCTGATTGATAAGATGTTGGTTCAGACCAGAAGTGATAGAGCTTAGTCACCCTTGTGCATCCATGAGCCTTCGGTGCCCAACACACTGTCAGTAGATACTCACCATTGCTGACCAGGAGCACTTGTTGGTTCAAAGATGCTCCAACCCAGTTGTCCTTGTCAAAGTCGCGCAAGTCTTCGAACTTGCCCATTTATCCCCCCAGCTAACACATACAAGAACCAACTGTTTATCTACTTTCTAATGTATCTTAGACCTTGACAATTATTATGATAATCAACAGTATTCTCTTCATCTACGAGGGTCATTATATTTTGGCTCATTGGAATATACTTTCATCTAACCATCACAATGTATAACAAATGCCTCTTCCTGACTGGCAGAATTAAGAACATCATCCATAAGAACGATGGGAAGGAGGAGGCGTGTGACGAGCGCGATGGCTGGTGTTTGCCCCGGACTGCAGACGAGCTCAGAGATATCATCTCCTCCATGATCGCCCAAGTCGTACGAGCCAAGAGGCCCGGTAAGAAAACGGCACAAACAATCAGTGGATTGATGCAGACACATGACCCAGCAGATATCTGCCCGATTTGTTTTTGCAAAATTAGAACCTCCTTGCCTGTGTTTGGTGGTCTTTTGATAGAAAGCAATATAAACTATAGAGAGGCAGATTGTTACTGATCAAGAATCAATCCATGCATAAAAATATGAGTAAAAGGTTAGTTAAAGGCTGGACCCCCTTTTGCCTTCAGACCTGCCTTAATTCTTCATGGTAGGCTTTCAAAAAGGTGTTGGACACGTTCCTCAGAGATCTTGGTTGGTTATTTGAGTTCCTGCTGCCTTTCTATCATCTGGAACCAGTCTGCCCATTCTCCTCTGACCTCTCACATCAACAAGGCATTTTCGTCCACACAACTGACCGCTCACTGGATATTTCCTCTTTTTTGGACCGTTCTCTGTAAACCCTAGAGATGGTTGTGCGTGAAAATCCCAGTAGATCAGCAGTTTCTGAAATACTCAGACCAGCCCGTCTGGCACCAACAACCACGCCACGTTCAAAGACCCTTAAATCCCCTTTCTTCCCCGTTCTGATGCTCGGTCTGCACTTCAGCAGGTTGTCTTGACCACCTCTACATGCCTAAATGCACTGAGCTGCAGCCGTGTGATTGGCTGATGAGCTATTTGTGTTGACAAGCAACTGAACAAGTGTACCTAATAAAGTGGCCAGTGCGTGTATATGAACAACAACAACATGGCTTCTGTTTGCAGGGAAGTACCGCCCTTCAGTTAAAATAGCCAATCAGCTTTCGGGTACAGCCGCTAACAGAACAAGCCCTCCCTCATTGTGGAGACTTGTATGCAGCGTGATCAGAATAAGCTGAAAACGGGTCGTGTCATTTTAGCCAAAGAGACATGAGATGGGGGGTGAGGCCAGGACAGCAACAGAGTGGACAGACCTTTCCATTTGGTATTACTTTGGTCTTGCTTGTCCCTAATATAAACACATTATCAGCAAACAACAGCTGTTATTTGTGCATTTTATTTCAGATACACATTCACTCTCGAAATCCCTTTACCCCCCTTTCCCTTCGTGGTTTGTTGTTTTTGTCTTCATCTCAAAGGCACCTTTGGCTGAGAATCAGGAAAACACCTGCATTCATTCCATAGCGATTTTGGGCCCTGAGGTCAAAACTTATCAGATCTGTTGGTTATTTTAGTCATGCTAACACTTGTTAGGCGAGGTTTAAAGGTATGTGGATGTGGTCAGTCAAATATCATATCATTTACACCCACAGCACCTGGTGGCTTGGGCTGGATGCATATTAATCTGGCACTGCAGTCCCACGTTTATTAAACACTAGATCTGACTTTGGTTGCAGCGTGTGCCTCATTTCATGGTTTATATCATTTGCTTTTAAAGCCTTTCTAGTCTACTTCTTCTTCTTCTTTCAGCTGCTCCCTTTAGGGGTCGCCACAGTAGATCATCTGCCTCCATCTTGCCCTATCCACTGCCTCCTCTACTTTCACACCAACCATCTCCATGTCCACCTTCGCTACATCCATAAACCTTCTCTGAGGTCCACCTCTTCTCCTTCTACCCGGCAGCTCCATCTCCAACATTCTTTGCCCAATATATCCACTATTCCTCCTCAACACATGTCCAAACCATCTCAACCTGGCCTCTCTGGCTTTATCTCCAAACTGCTCCACCTTCACTGTCCCTCTGATCTGCTCATTTCTAATCTTGTCCATCCTGGTCACTCCCAACGAAAATCTCAGCATCTTCATCTCCGCCACCTCCAGCTCAGCCTCCTGTCTTTTAGACAGAGCCACAGTCTCCAAACCATACATCATAGCAGGACGCACTGCTGTCTTGTAGACCTTCCCTTTCACTCTTGCTGCTATCCTTCTGTCACACATCAGCCCTGACACCCGTCTCCACCCACTCCATCCTGCCTGCACCCTCTTCCTCACCTCTTTTCTACACTGTCCATTGCTTTCTTGTCTACTACAAAAATATGATTAATGGGTTTTATACAACATCGGTAGCATTCAAAGGAATGCTGAATTGGTGATCTTAAGATATTATTAATACGCACCATCAACCACTATAATTAAATTGGTGCATTGGAATTCAACTGATGCTGGTCGTATGTTAAAAGGAATGAGAAAATGATGCTGTTTTCTTTCTTTCAGCTTTGTCTACACCCAAGCTGAAGCCTGTCAGGGCTGGGCGTAAAGTAGAAGAGAGTGATGAGGATGAAGATGATGAGGATGAGGAAGACTACAAGGCCTCTGAAGGGAGTGAAAATGAAATGGAGACAGAAATGCTTGATTACATGTAGATCTAGACTGGAATTTTGGAACCAGACCATGTTGCAGATCATTGTGATCAGCCCTTTAGGTCGCTTCCTTTCTGTCTGTTTAATGTGAAAATATTTTAGGAAAAAAATAAATGCTTTTTTTTTTTTGCAAACTAATTGTCGGAGGGTTTAAGATATGCACATCTGACAGCTCAGGCTGAAAGTTATTTGGCCAGTGTTGGCCAGAAGCAATGCCTGTATGGACATTTATTCAGTTTTGTATTGTTTTAATGTAAGTAACTAAGTAATTAACTGTCAGGCCCGTATATTACACTCATTCGTACACTCATATTCATAAGTTCAATAGTACCAGCAGAATATCTACAGAAAAGATAACCTCCCAAATAATTTTGTATCATAGAATGTGTGTTTGCAATCCGTCATTCATATAATACAGCTGAAAGTATCTGTGTTATCTGCTCAACAAGGAACTCTAATTATCTTTTCATTGTCAAGATGCAGACATTAATCTTGTATGTAGTTTCCTATATACCATCATATTTGCATTTCCATTCATTTGGCATAAATGACCTTTAAAATTACAGCATAATTTAGTCGCTAAGATTGGAACACAGCCGTTCAGAGTGGTTTGATGTGAAATGGTACGTTATAGATCAACTTAAAGGCTCAGAAAACGTTACAGTGGTGGTCATAATGTCTGTAACACAAATATTTTATTTACTCTCCAGAATAACCACGATGAACCTCACGTCTTCTGATTTATATGTAATGTTGATAATGGGCAGAGAGGGTGGGTGCTGGAGCCTATCCTAACAGTCATTGGGCGGAAGGCAGGATACGCCCAGTCCATCGCAGGGCAGACAGACGGACACACACGCTCACACCTAGGGGATATTTAGCCTGACTGCATGTCTTTGGACTGTGGGAGGAAACTGGAGAACCTGGAGGAAACCCATGCAGACATGGGGAGAACATGCAAACTCCACACAGAGAGGACCCTGGTTGCCCGGGCGGGGAATCGAACCCAGGCCCTCCTTGCTGTGAGGTGGTAAAATAGTAGTGATTAAAAAAAAAAAGTTTCATTGGGACCTTTTTTGCCTCACAACGCCCTGCATGTATCCCTCTGCCATGATTATATATTAAACGTTATGTTCTAGGCCAAAAGCTTAGCTCTAAACTATTGTAAAACAATGTTTTAGGCATCAGCAGCACTTAATGCAATGGCTTTCTTTAAGCGAGCTTTAAAAGGCATTAAACCCTTTAGACACCTGGTTCCTATCGCCACCACTGTGAACAATTCCGACTCGTTTCTCAAGTTAGGAACATCCAGCATCAAAGCTCTTTGGATGACTTGTTTTTAACAGTGTAATGATTTGGCTATGCAGAAATTTAGAAAAATAGGTGGAATTAAGTGGAAACATGAAACCCTGTGACGTCTATTTACTTGGTAGTGTGAATTTGAACAGAACAGCAGTGCGATTCCAGGCTTGGCAGCTGCAACTTACTAAAAGAGATCCCTTTGATCCCAGGCCTCATGGACCACATCGTTCAAAGATTAACCTTCATCTTCCGCTAAATGATATTTGTGTTTGTTTCTCGACATGAAATGTCTTTTAGGCCTGAGATGAGGCTTTAACACATTTTAAACCTGGTTTCCAACAAAAATATTACATTTAATTGTGGACTGAATGTCTCTGTTAGTTTATAAAGTGCTTGCTCAATAGAAAGTCTGTAATCTTAGCGTAGGCTTTTATCAGTGGGAATTCTGCACCTCACCGTTTTACCATGAGAACTAAAGATAAAAACACACATGTTGGTCCTTGAGGTAAAAATAAATGCCCGCTGTTCTCCTGAAAAGAGCAAACTACGCTGGTCTGAGCGTATATATAAATACAGCCAAAGGAACGCTCTTTGGTTTCACCGCTGTGTCTACTGATTGACGATGGCTGTGCTAGGAATTTTGGCGGCATTGGGACTTTTCCTGGGGGCTGCAAATGCAGCCACTGTGAGTGCATTTTTACATTTGATATATGCTTTTCTTAGTTAATATGTATATTTACTAATAGAAGGTATTGTACTAGTACATTTGTGTTGTAGAGTACGTCCTTTAAATGTGTAAAAGGACATACCTGTACTGAATGCATAGAGTGTGTTAGGTCCCACTAGTTGGAAAGCAATCAATATATTATCTATAAACATTCTGGTGAAGTCTGGTGAAACCCAGTTGATTCGCAGCAGGGTTAGGGTTAGGATCAGACTTAGTATGAGGGTTAAGTTTAGCTGTTGGGTGATGGTTAAAGGTGAAAATGAAGGTGAATTTGATAGATATTTACTCGAATTTATGGTACTGTGCAAGCCATAGACCTCCGTTTTTTTATTTAATTGCCATTAAAAGTGGCAATCAAGCATAATTTCATTTTTTAGCATCAGGGAAAAAAAGCAGAAAACTTGTGTTGACAGAAAAATAGACACAATTATTTTACAGTGTCCACTCTGCCTTAATTATAGACTCCCAGCTTTTTGAAGAAATCTGGAGGGACATTTTTCCTCCAAAGTTCAGTCTTAGAAGCTGGTCGATCATAATCAAACACATTCAGCGGTGTTGAGGTCTGGACTGTGGGGTGGACAGTCCATTGTTCAGCTTCTTTGCTTGGTGTGTCCGTCTCCTTTTCTCAGTGAGGTTCTTGATGTCCTTTCAGACCCACAGCACTGAGTGGTCTTCTCACAGTGGAAGGATGGACAGAAACACCTGTGGGTGTTTTCAGATCTGAAGGTTTTAGAAACTTCGCTTCGTTCACTGTTTTTTCTTGTACTTTCTTGGACCATCTTGTATCTGATTGTCTCAGAAATATCTCCTGAAAAATGAATAACGTGCACTTAGTGGCCGTTTTCACAGGAGGTTAAATAAATGAAGGGTGGTCTCTGACTTTGCACAATGCTGTAAGGTAAATACAAGATAATCATCTTGGAAGAATCTTCAGTGGGCTATTCAAATAAAGCTGCCACATATTATATTAAAACTACAGTTAAACCCAGTCATCAAATGGATCTGGATTACAAATGACACACAAGCTGTTCTATCCAGAATTTTTAAACATGTATTCATATAAAAAACCCAATATGGCCTTCTCAGTCTTCTTCTTGGTCAAAAAACTGAAAAATGCTGCTTGTGTAAATATTCAACCCTTTTGGGAATTGTACTAGCTAAAGCCACCTTTTGCAACCATTTCTATCAGCTTTAAGTCTGTTGGGGTTTCTTCAGCTTTGTACACTATTTGGAAGTGATTTTTTCCCAATTCCTCTTGTCAGATTTGCTCCAGATGTTTCAGGTTGGTTGGGCAAATCTTCTGGACCATAGTGCCACAGATATTCAACTGGATTGAGTTCTGGATTGGACATTGTTTATCATTCATCTTTTTGTTGTTCAACCACTCCTTGTGTTTTTAGCAGACTGAAGCAAGCTGTCTTACAATATCTCCCTGTATTTTGCACCATCTGCCTGTCCTTTCATTTTCACAAGATGTCCAGTCCCCACTGAGGAAAGGTACCCCTGCGACATGATGCTGCCACCACCATACTTCACTGTTGGGAGGTTTGGTGAGGAATGTGCAGCATTAGTTTTGCACCACACGCAATTTTGGAAGCTCAATTTTTCACTCCAGGCTCAGCCACTGTGCTCATTCGGAGTGATTGTTGGCCTCCGTGTAGCTTCCCTCACAGCCTCTTTCTTGCTCTGGGGCTGAGTTTTGGCCTTGTCTAGGCAGTGCCTGGGTGGTACGATGCAGCTTCCATTTCCTCATAGGTGATCAAACAGTGCTCACTGGCCTTTTCTTTGTCCTTGTGCATTTCTATATGTTTATCTTTCATTTCTTTAGAATGCTCCTTTTTCCTTGACATTCACAGTCTGACCAAAGGTGCTGGAATTAAGGCCTTTTTTTCATCCAGAAAGATTCTTAATTTCTTTAATGATTCACAGGTAGAGGCTGATTCACAGGTAGAGGCTAATCAGTTTTGTCCTCATTAGGGAAACATCTTTCATCTTTGTAATCTGGGTTGAAAACTTCTGCAAACAGCATTTTCAGTAATTTCTTGTCATAGAATGTTTTTAATAAAACCAACATCGCTTTAACTCAGTTTTAAGGGTCACTCATCAAAATATCAAAATGTCACTTGACGTCCAGACAAATCTGATGACCTTTAAGGCAGTTGAGTTGTTTTGCTAAGCACTGTGTTCTGTTTTGATTTTGGAACTGCAAACTGCATCATGAGCTGGAACAACATCAAATTAGATTTCATGTATTAGTTTTGCCTCTCGGCATTGTTTGGAGACTTTAGGAATAAATATACTGGTCTGTGAAAAGATATTAAGAGGACCAGTCCTCTGATGATGATCCCTGTATCCTGTTTGAGAAAGTAATCATTTAATTGTCTGTCAACTTTTAATCATGTAATTTATCCCATTAGTTGGGAGTTGTGTACACCGAGGGAGGAATGGTGGAGGGGAAGAATAGTGCAGTAGGACTCTTCCGCTACATGGACGTTTTTAAGGGGATCCCCTTTGCTGCCCCGCCAGGACGATTCCAGAAACCTGTCCCTCACCCTGGGTGGACTGGTGAGTGCATTATTATACAGGCCATCAAGTGTGAAACCATTGAGGGCCTTTGCTGTCATTTTTTGAGCTTACAAAGGTACATTTTCAATGGGAGATAGATCTGGACTGCAGGAAGGCCAGTCTGGCACCTACACTCTCTGATTAACCAGCTATACTGTGCATGCAACATGTCATGCTGAAATAAGTATGGAGGTTCCTGAAAAAGACGTTTAAAAGGCAGAATATGTTGCCCTAAAATATGTTCAGTGTTAATGGTGCCTTCACAGATGTTCATGTTACTCACTAATAAATCCACATTTCACAACAGAACCTGGCTTTTCAACTTTATGCTGGTAACAATCCCTATGGTCCTTTTTTCTTTGGCCCAGAGAACACGACGTACCATTGTCTCCATAAATAGTCCAGATTACAAGACACATTTCCGATGTGCATCCATCCATTTCAGATCCAGAAAACTTGGCTGTGTGTTCGACACTGTTGACATGACTTCTCTTGTGCATAGTACAGTCTTAACTTGCATTTGTGGAGGCATCGATGACCAGTGTTTATTGGTTATGGTTTGTCAAAGTATTTCTGAGCCTTTTTGTGACCTCCACCACAGAAACATGCCGGTTTTTAATGCAGTGCCATTGGAGAGGTTGGAATTCAAGGGCATTCATTTGTGTTTTTTTTTTAGCCTTTTCCTTTACACATATTTTTTAAAGATTCCCTGATGATTCCCTTAATGATAAAATGTACTGTAGAGGGAAAAGCACCTGAAAATCCTTCCCATCTGAGAAACATTACTTTTAAACTGTGCCTTTACTGGTTGCTCCTTTTACACCCAAGCATAACTGTGTCACCTGTTTAAGATGTGCTTTGAACATAGTGTTAAATTCCCACGTTTCACAGCCTTTTTTCAAATATGTTGCAGGCATTTTGAAAATTTCGTGAAATTTCAGTTTTCAATGAATGTATGTTTACAAAAAAATAAACATATATCTTGCCTTGGTACTTTTTGTTCTAACACAGGTCAAAGTAGATTTATAAATGACTCATTTCTGTTTTTTATTTGCATTTTACCCACTTTCCCAACTTTTTGGAGCTGGGTATGTGTAGTAATGTTTCCATTAAAAATTTTTAGAGCACCCAACATTATTAAAGTACAAAGTTTTTGAGATTGTGTTATCCATGAGTTGTTAGAAGTTAGCCCTGAGCTAATATACGCTTACAAGTAGTCTGCTTTTCCTCCCTGCGAGGCTGTAGTATGTTGAGCGGAGTGAGGGTCCGTTCTTACTGTGGGCTTCAGTACTAACCTGAGTATTTTGTTCCACTCTGTTGAATGTATTATTCCTACCCATGCACACTGAACTGAGAGGCTCGTTGAATGATGCAATACAGGACATTGCATTGTACACTCCTTGATGCCACAGCTGGAATCCTATTTAGGCAGCATAAATGAAATGAAAGTATCGCTCTATTTCTGTGGTCTGACTCCTCCAGCTGTTTCTGTGCAGGTGTTCTGAAGGCCACAGACTTTGCTAAGAGGTGTATGCAATTAAACCTGCTTCAGGCTGGAACTCGTGGCAGTGAGGACTGCCTGTACCTCAACATCTGGGTCCCTCAGGGCCGTTCAGGTAAGCATCCAGACAGACAGACACATAGACAACCGTAGTAGAGATGGAATCTAACCAATACCAATTCTAATGATATGCCAGCATAGAAAATCCAATGGAAGTTGTACCATTTAAAAATGTATTGACTGTCACACAAATTAGGGCAGTCGTGGGCTGGAGGTTAGGGAACTGGCCCTGTGACCGGAAGGTTGCCGGGTCGATCCCCAGCACCGGCAGGCCATGACTGTGGTGTCCTTGAGCAAGACACCTTACTCCCAATTGCTCCCCGGGTGCCGTGGATTGGGCTGCCCACCATTCCGGGCAAGTGTGCTCACTTCCCCCTAGTGTGTGTGTGTGCTCACTAGTGTATATGTGGTGTTTCACTTCAGTATATGCGGAGGTGGAATTTCCCCCTTTGTGGGATTAAAAAAGTATCACTTAAATCTGTACAGCGGAGTTGAAGTGGAAATAAACAACCTATTGCAACAGTGTGCCTGCAAAGCATGTGCCTGGACAACACATGTTTACATAGGTGTAATCTAAACAGTGGTGGTGCTGGTGATAGGTTCACGTTTAGTTCAATTGTAGCTGTTGTTCTGATGTTACAAAGACATACGAGAGGTTCTACAAAATATATATCAATGTAATGCCAGTGGTCAGGGCTGCTTCTTAATATAAGCAGTAAACACCGATCAGGCATAACATCCTGACCACCTCCTTGTTTCTACACTCATTGTCCATCTTATCAGCTCCACTTACTGTATAGCTGCACTTTGTAGTTCTACAGTTACAGACTGTAGTCCATCTGTTTCTCTGATACTCTGTTACCCTGTTCTTCACTGCTGGAGTTTTTAAACACCTCAGTGTCTCTGCTGGACTGAGGATAGTCCACCAACCAAAAATATCCAGCCAACAGCGTCCTGTGACCGCTGATGAAGGACTACAGGATGACCAACACAAACTGTGCAGCAGCAGATGAGCTGTCGTCTCTGACTTTACATCTACAAGGTGGACGGACAAGGTAGGAGTGTCTAATAGAGTGGGCAGTGAGTGGACACAGTGTTTAAAAACTCCAGCAGCACTGTGTCTGATCCACTCACACCAGCACAACACACATTAACACACCACCACCACATCAGTGTCACTGCAGTGCTGAGAATGATCCACCACCCAAATAGTACCTGCTCTGTGAGGGTCCATGGGGGTCCTGACCACTGAAGAACAGGGTAACAGAGTATCAGAGAAACAGATGGACTACAGTCTGTAACTGTAGAACTACAGAGTGCAGCTATACAGTAAGTGGAGCTGATAAAGTGGACAGTGAGCGTAGAAACGAGGAGGTGGTCATGATATTATGCCTGATCTGTGTGTGTACTCACTTAGCACCAGCTGAGCTACAAGGGGCATTGTGAGTATTTCTGTTTCATTTGTTTATTTATTTATTTATCTTTTATGCACAATATAAAAGACAGATAAATAAATATCACAATATTTGAAGAAAAATTTATTAAAGTTTGTTATGCTCATGTATATCTCGTCTTAGTATTTAGTCTTTTTTTCTGCTCAAAATGACTAAAATATTCATTTATTTTCATCCATACATTCTACATAATATCACCGGGATGGGTGAAGACCCCAAAGTAGGATATTACTTGCTGGTGATGAAATAATTTCAATGTGTATCAAATGTTTTTACACATTTCCAGCATATTTTATTGATTCCACAAACATATCAAAAGCTGTGAGAATTTCAGTTGTTGATATCGTGAATTGGTTGAAACTGGTGCTCTAATATGTTACGCACTCTCTTCCAGTCTCCACTAGCCTGCCTGTCATGGTCTTCTTGTATGGTGGAGCGTTCCTGTTGGGTGGTTCTCAGGGGGCTAACTTTATGAATAATTACCTATACAGCGGAGAGGAGATCGCGGACAGGGGGAACGTCATTGTGGTGACGGTGAACTACCGTGTCGGCACCCTCGGATTCCTCAGCTCAGGAGATTCAGAATTACCTGGTGAGATATAATATCGAACATATTGCTGTGGTCAGACGAAAAAACTTGTATCTCCAATTTTGACGTTTTTCAGTTTTTGACATTATTTGAAAATACATGTTGTTCTTGACATTGTGTGTAAATTTCATGATGAATGGACTAAAAGAAATCACCCAAAATGACTTGGAAAAAAATCTGGTTCCATTGACTAACATTAAAAGTAAAGTAGGTTTTTTCTTTCTCCTGTAAAGTTACCATTTTGGAGATATAAGGTTTTGTTCCGACAACAGCGACATACAATATATTCGCTATGTTATAAATTCTTGTACTTCTGGCACATCTAAGATGTCCATCTACCTTAGAGGCCTGCTATATGTTATGTACATTATTGGTCCTACAAGGGAAATTTGTCATTTTGCTGCTGAAATATCTGAGAGCAGCACGGTGTCACCAGCAGAGCAGCCCTGCCTGGGGCAGTCGGGGTTAAGTGCCTTGGCCAAGGGCACAACTATGTATACCTAATCAAGCATGGGATTTGAACACACAGCCTTCTGCTTGATGGCTCACTTCTTCTACCTCTCAGCTATCGCCAAATGCACAGTTGGTGCACAGTTTGTCAGCTCTCTTCAACCCCCTTTATATACTGGTCAGAAATTTATCAATGATGAGGATCTATAGGGTGACCAACACAAACTCAGTACATCAACCAGACCAACCAAGATCTCACAGCCTTTTTGTGATTGAGTGGGCTGAAACCCTTTTGCGGTGACTTTTCTCAATATTTGCACGGTTTGTTTTGGGGAAGAGGGGAGAGTTTTCAATAAATCTGTAGAAATGTGTGATGATGGTACTTCTTTTTTTAATGTAGTTCATTTCTGATCAACAAAACAAGGCAGTGGACATAAAGACTAAAAAGTTTTAAAATATCCTATAACAGCTTGAAATTCTCAGAAAGGTTTTCAACGTTTTATGTTGCAGTGATACCACATATCTACAGTCAAATGTTCAGGAAAGATGGACGGAAAAAAGTCAGATAAAGTGTTCTCAAATTTATTTCAGTAGAACGTCTTCAGTAGCACTGTGACCCTGAACCAGGCTATATCTGATATTGGCATAATATTCTCTTTAAAAGATTTGAGATTGCCAATTATATTGACCCCCCCCTCCAGCCCACCAGCCCACCAGCCCACCACATAATCACACATGGTCTGCACAGCACAAAGCATGTTGCACAAAAGATGCAGACTTACAATAACTGTGTGTGCGGAAATAATGTAGCGTTGCACCAAAATTACAAGCTCTTGCGAATTTTGTGATATTCCCTTTCAAATATTGCAAGGGTTGGTTAATTGGGAATTCCTGGAGGAACTGCATCGACAGGTGCTTCTAATAAAGTGAAAGGAAATTCTGTTTCAATGTTGGTGGTGCCGGAATAAAGGAATAAGATTTACTAGTAATATTATGAAATAAGTAATATTGTGTGCCCACGTTGCAATAAAACAGTCCGAAGCTAAATGGGTTTTTGGGTTAGATAATAACAGCCTTACTGACAACTGTACCTAAAGAAGAAAACCCAGGGGTTAAATGCAACGTGTCCAAAGCCTTACTGTGTAGTGGCCTCACAACAGTGTACAACCATTATTATATAACCTGTTGTATTTCTCTTTGAATATGTAAATTAAAAAAAAATCTAAATCCAGTTAAATAACCACCCTGGTTTATAGGTAACTACGGTCTATGGGACCAGCATGCTGCTATTGCCTGGGTGAACAGGAACATCAAGGCTTTCGGAGGAGATCCTGACAACATCACCATCTTTGGAGAGTCTGCTGGCGGAGCCAGTGTGAGCCTCCAGGTACACTTTGGATTCTCTTTTCGTCCAACATCCTGTGTGGGTAGGGCCTCCTCACCATAACTAATTTAAATGCATTTTTGCGTCTTCCCAGATCCTGTCCCCCCACAACAAAGGCTTGATCCGCAGGGCTATATCCCAAAGTGGTGTTGCTCTGTGTCCATGGGCTGTTAATAGAAATCCTAGGGCGTACGCTGAGCAGGTAAGTATGCTAAACATGCTGATGAGAACTTAACGTATTGGGTCCCACTGTAGCAGTCAGTCAAGGAAATAGTATGGCTACATACAGAGGTCTGTAGACCTGTAGATCTTCCCAAACCATAGCTTGAGTAGAAGTACAAAAGTAGCCGTCTGAAAAGCTGTTTAAGTGCTGTGTTCCTGTAGAACTGTAATGGAACATCTTGCACATCCAGCATCTATCAGCATAGAACGTGAGGTTTCTTAAGTCTTACTCTTCTGTTTTTGGTTCCGGCTTCATTAAAATAAACGATAAACCTAAAAAGTCAGAAGTGTGACCGACGGCAAAGCTGTCTGGGTGCTGTCACCAACGCAACAGAATGCAATTAAACTTAGAAAAAAAAGAGAGATTAACAATGTTAATGACTAAAATTCAACTGAATAAACAGCAGACTATTTTCCTCATTAAAATACTTGAATAGATGTAAAACTATTAAGATTAGAAAATACTCAGGAAAGTGCATCTGAATCAGTTCCACACTCAAAAAACAAATAAGTGTTCAGACCATAGATATTTACAAGGATCATGTTATGATCTATTCAAACTCAAGGCGTTCGCTGAGAAATTTTTTTATTTTTTTGTTTAAACTTTCATCACTGAGTGCGTTTAATTGCACTTCATAATCTGATAACTGCAGAAAATCTGATTTTCTCAGTAATCTGATCAACACGTTTACATGCACTTGAGTAATCAGATAATGTGAAAACAGCAATCAGATTTCTGCTTTGCAACCAGCCAATAAACTCACAGAAGACGACGTGATATAAACGTAACGTAAAACTCAAACTTCATGCTTTTTCTAAAAAAACCATCGCATCACTTTACATGAAAATACGAACATTTGTCATCTAGAAGATGACGAACATTTAAATCCTTCATTTCGTCAAGCTTATTGCTTGCTTATTTTCAGTACCGCAGTCTGTTTTCGCACATGCTCAGACTGAGAAATCTGAAAGAAATCAGAGTAAGAGTTCACAGCACTGGAAAATCCCAGAAATGCTTGTGGGTGGCACGGTGGTGCGGTGGGTAGCACAGTGAGGAGGGCCTGGGTTCGATTCCCCAGCCGGGTGACCGGGGTCCTCTCTGCGTGGAGTTTGCATGTTCTCCCCGTGTCTGCGTGGGTTTCCTCCGGGTTCTCCGGTTTTCTCCCACAGTCCAAAGACATGCAGTCAGGCCAATTGGACGTGCTAAATTGTGAGTGACTGTCTGTGTCTGTCTGTCTGCCCTGCGATGGGCTGGCGACCTGTCCAGGGTGTATCCTGCCTTCTGCCCGATGATTGCTGGGAGAGGCTCCAGCAAAAACAAAACTCCATTAGTGGAGCTCTCTGACTGAAATTTGGAGCAATAAATACACTAATCACTAAACAATATTAAGTATTTCAGTAGAATACATTTCCAAACTAACGCCCCTGAAGTTTGAAGAAGTTAAAAAGCGAATAAGCATCTTTTATTTTTGATTGTGGAGTTGGCTGTCGGCACGCTCATAATACTCCCCTGCAAGCACCTTCAGTCTCCACTTTACGTCCACAGCTTTCCAAATGTCCTTAAACATGGTTAAGAGAAGTGTTTAGATGACAAAGCGCCCTGATCTGACCACCTTTCTCTGGCTGCAGGTGGCTCAGAGGGTGGGCTGTCCCACTGACCAGACCATGTTCAGCTGTCTGAAGATGACTGACCCTGTTGAGCTCACTCTTGCTGGCACTGTTAGCCTGAAAGGCTCTCCATCAAGTAAGTGTCTTGATCTTAACGTGAGCAATAGCCATGTAATTGGCCATTGCATGGTCAGCTATTAAAAGTATCGTTAGTAAAATTCTAATTTACTCATACATTTTAGGAAATCCATCAATCTGTTTTTTTTTCCCTTCCAATGTTCCATTTAAAGCCATGTATGTGCACCTAAAAACCCTCCGGACTAGCCGGGACTTTTCAGAAATAACAATAGTAGTTACAAAGATGAAAAGCAAGTAGTTTGCAATTGATTTTTAACACATGTTTGTAAAGAATTTCTAAAAAATGTATGATTACCACGTCTACGTACAGCTCCACTTCATCAATCCGACATGCAGCTCTCAACGCTTATTATTCAACTTTTAATCTTAAGACTTATTCACTGTGCGATAAATTATTCAGTAACTATCATGATACTAATACATTATGTATGAATGGAAGTGTGGACTCATGAAATTAAGGCATCAATTGATCATGTGTCTTTTAAACAGCAGAACATCCCATCAAATCCTTAAACGAAAGCCAAATATAACATCGTTTATGCCTGTAAAATGTACCCCTGGCTGTGTTTAGGTTGTCAGTTATGTCACTGTGTGAAATCATCCTTCAGACCCCATAGTGAAGAACTTGGCGCTGTCCCCTGTGATCGATGGTGATTTCCTCCCCGATGACCCCAGCGCTCTGTTCAGCAACGCCGCCGACATCGACTACCTTGCTGGAGTCAATGACATGGATGGCCACATATTCTCAAGCGTTGATGTTCCATCTGTCAACCTGCCCCTCCTGTCCACCACTGTGTGAGTACCACTGTTCAAGAATGTTAGTCTTTATGGCACCATTTGGAAAATCAGACCACCACACCGCAGCCTTTGCTTCAGCAATAACTCATTTGTTACTGTAGGAGCATTTAGAGCCCACAGCTTTTGGCCCAATCCCATTTCTTATTTTTACCCCTACCCCTTGTTTTCAAGTGTCTCCTTGCCCCTTGGAACAAGGGGTAGTGACCGAAAACCTTCCCTACGAAACGGGACCCTCAAATAAAAAAGAGCATTACTTCATTAATGAAACCCTTTAGGGTGGAACGGGAAAGTTTCTTGGAAATAAACTGTTGTGAAGAAAAAGACTATAATACATTGAAATGACATCTTAGCTTTTTCTTTTTTATCTCATAAAACAGTTTGGAGTGAGTTTCTGAAAAACCTCAGTTTGGAGGGCCTAACACTTCACCCTACCCCTGCATGGCGAAATTCATCAAGTAGGAGAAATGTCTGGATAGTACAGGACATAAACTGTACAAAACTACAAGAGCCTTTTTACCAAGTTTATAGGAGACAATTGTTTTATAGTGTTTCAAAAGTTCTGCCCATGGTCAAAGAATCTCATAGAAACTGACGTATTATGTGGTGAAGGACATCATGCAGCTAGACAGTATATACAAGAATGCCGCAGAAGGACAGTGGGTAGGTCCAACCCTAATGTACTCCCAATAATTTCACATACACTATATTGCCAATTTACTCACCCATCCAAATCATTGAATTCAGGTGTTCCAGTCACTTCCATGGCCACAGGTGTATAAAGCCGAGCCCCTAGGCCTGCAGACTGCTTCTACAGACATTAGTGAAAGAATGGGTCGCTCTCAGGAGCTCAGTGAATTCCAGCGTGGTGCCGTGATCAGACGCCACCTGTGCAGTGAAGTCCAGTCGTGAAATTTCCTCACTGCTAAATATTCCACAGTCGACTGTCAGTGGGATTATAACAAAGTGGAAGCGATTGGGAACGACAGCAACTCAGCCATGAAGTGGTCGGCCACGTAAAATGACAGAGCGGGGTCAGCGGATGCTGAGGGGCATAGAGAGCAGAGGTCACCGACTTTCTGCAGAGTCAATCACTACAGACCTCCAAACTTCATGTGGCCTTCAGATCAGCTCAAGAACAGCGTAGAGAGCTTCATGGAATGGGTTTCCATGCCGAGCAGCTGCATCCAAGCCTTACATCACCAAGCGCAATGCAAAGCGTGGAATGCAGTGGAGTAAAGCGCCGCCACTGGACTCTAGAGCAGTGGAGATGTGTTCTCTGGAGTGACCAATCACGCTTCTCCATCTGGAAATCTGATGGGCGAGTCTGGGTTTGGTGGTCGCCAGGAGAACAATACTTGTCTGACTGCATTGTGCCAAGTGTAAAATTTGGTGGAGGGGGGATCATGGTGTGGGGGTGTTTTTCAGGAGTTGGGCTCGGCCCCTTAGTTCCTGCGAAAGGAACTCTTAAACCTTCAGCACCAAGAGATTTTGGACAATTTCAGGCTCTCAACTTTGTGGGAACAGTTTGGGGACGGCCCCTTCCTGTTCCAACATGACTGCACACCAGTGCACAAAGCAGGTCCATAAAGACATGGATGAGGGAGTTTGGTGTGGAAGAACTTGACTGGCCTGCACAGAGTCCTGACCTCAACCCAACAGAACACCTTTGGGATGAATTAAGAGTGGATATGGTGAGCCAGTCCTTCTCGTCCAACATCAGTGTCTGACCTCACAAATGTGCTTCTGGAAGAACGGTCAGAAATTCTGATAAACACATATCTAACCCTTGTGGAAAACCTTCCCAGAAGAGTTGAAGCTGTTATAGCTGCAAAGGGTGGGCCGACATTATATTAAACCTTATGGATTAAGAATGAGATCTCACTCAATTTCATATGCATGTCAAGGCAGACGAGGGATTTGCAGACTCTGCAAGTCATATTGTTGACTTGTGGGGGGGGGGCAGTGAGCACCACTAGTGAATACATACACTAGGGAGCAGTGAGCACCACTAGTAAATGCTTAAAAGCCTTAAAGTCACAGTGATAATACAGCCTGTTTCATTCTATGGAATAAAGAGATATACTGATAAACTGATAAACAATCATGCAGGCTGATAAACAATCATGTAGAAATGAGTTATGACTGTTTGTGGTACCTAAAACCACACAGTTGTTATAAGTGGACCTCATGGAAATAAATGAAATACAATAACTGAATGTGAGATATGGGCCCTGTATATGACGAGTCACAGTATTAGGGCTGCTGTCATTCAGGCATGTGATAGTGGATTTCTGTGGCAGTGCAATGATGGTCACAGCAGGTAGTGACAGCAGCCTTCGCCAAAGATAAGTTGAAGATGTCAGTTGACTGACACATACTTTGGGCATGCAGCCCAGGATGCTGTCAGATCCACTCTCATCAGAGTTTTCCTCCCATCCCGCACTGACACTGACAGCACTGGGCCGCATTGGCAGCGATAGTTTTCTGCTTTGTTTATTTGTTGCTGTTTCTTTCAAGATGAGATTGAAAGGTGTTTTACATTGTTAGGTTTGCTCTAATAGACCGTTATTATGTGTCTATCCTGTCTAGAGGTTGAGAAAGTATACAAATCATGTGCTTTAAGTGAAAGTAGAGATACCACTGGTGAATGATTACTTAATGAAAGGCAGAAGCATTTACATTTCCAGCATTTAGCAGACGCTCTTATCCAGAGCGACTTACAAGAAGCGCTTTGTCTGTCTAGAGAATGTATCTTTGCTAGTTTCTAACTAGAGCTCAGACACTGCTAGAAAGAAAAAGTGACTGTAGATACCGAGAGAAAAAGGAACAGAGTTGAACACAGAACTCTGTGCCATTCAATGCAATGCAATACAATAAACTACAATAAAATACAATAAACTACAATACACAGTTCAATACAATAAATAAAATAAGTGCAGCTTATAATTCAGAGCTCATTTAAGTGTTTAAAGAGACGTGTCTTCAGTCCTCGTTTGAAGACAGCAAGAGACTCTGCTGTTCAGACAGCCAGTGGGAGTTCATTCTACCACCTGGGTGCCAGTAGAGAGTACATTCTCGACGCTTGTCTTCCACGTGCCTTGAAGGATGGCGGGTCAAGCCGAGCTGTACTCAAGGGGTTCATGGAACAGTTTGAGATTTCACCATTGCCATCACGTCGTTAGGGGCTGGTCCATTTTCAGCTTTGTAGGCCAGCATTAGGGTTTTAAATCTGATGCGTGCAGCTACAGGAAGCCAGTGAAGGGAGCGCAGCAGTGGTGTGACGTGCCTGAACTTGGGGAGATTGAAGATGAGCCGTGCTGCCACATTCTGGATGAGTTACAGAGGTTTGATGGCCTGCATGGGAAGACCAGCCAAGAGCGAGTTGCAGTAGTCAAGCCTTGATATGACAAGAGACTGCACTAGCACCTGGGCAGCCTCTCGGGTGAGGGAGGGTCAGATCCTTTGGATGTTGTACAGGAGAAACCTGCATGACAGAGTCAGGTTCACGATGTGGGTCGAAAACGATAACTGGCCATCCAGAGTCACACCAAGACTTCTTGCCTCTATAGACGAAACAATCAGAGAATTCTCGAATGAGATGGCAAGATCATGATGAGGACCTGTAGTTGCAGGGATGAGTATCAGCTCAGTCTTGCTGGGATTGAGCTTCAGGTGGTGAACTGACAGACATGCCGTGATGCGACTGGAAGCCTGTGTGTCAGAGGGTGAGAAAGAAAACATTAGTTGAGTGTCATCAGCATAACAGTGATAAGAGAAGCCATGAGAAGCTATTACATCACCAAGAGGACCCAGGACCGAGCCTTGTGGGACACCAGTGGACAGCCTGCATGGAGAGGATGTAAACCCTCTCCATGTTACCTGATAAGAGCGATCTTCCAGATAGGACTTGAACAACTTCCACGCATAGCCAGTGATTCCGAGGTTGGTGAGGATGTCCAGAAGGATCGTACGGTTGACTGTGTCAAAAGCTGCTGAGAGATCAAGGAGGGTCAGGACAGATGGCAATTTGGCTGATCTTGCAGGTTGGAACATCTCAGTCACTGTGATGAGGGCACTTACTGTAGAGTGCGCTGGTTTGAAGCCAGACTGGTTGGGGTCCTGGAGCTGGTTCTGTGTGAGAAAGAGAGAAAGTTGATTATAAACTGCACGTTCGAGAATTTTTGAAAGGAAAGAAAGAAGTGATACCGGTCTGTATCAGAGCTGTCAAGCATGGGTTTCTTCAAGATGAGAAGTACTCTTGCAGTCCCCACCTGCTGCGCTGACGTACAGTCTGTTCGTTTGCTTTCTTTTCTCACAGGGAAGATGTGAAGGAGCTCCTGACCTCCTTGACCAGTGAGAAGGGTCCAAAAGCTGCAGCTGCTGCCTTCGATGAGTACACCATTAACTGGGGAAGCAGCCCTGCCAAAGACGACATCAAGAAAACCGTGGTGGACATTGAGACTGACTATATCTTCCTGGTGCCGACTCAGACGACCCTGTACCTGCACGCCAAAAACGCCAAGTGAGTTAATGCGTACACTGTATTTCACAAAATACACTACAGGCCAAACGCATTAGTTAGACGTAATGGATAACCTAATGCTAACTAATCTTATTTTATTTTTCCTCTTTCTGCTTTTTCTTTGCACCGAGAGCGGGGGTTTGTACTTCAGTTTCGTTGTGCAAGTGTACGAGTACAATGTGCAATGACAAAGTTCATTCATTCATAAACTTCAACCTTAAACCTAAACCTACCCGCATCCTACACATCATACCAAATACTAGCTGGTCTGGCACCACCAACCATCACCAACAGCCACAAACAGGATTAAAAGAGACAAAGGTATGACTGATTTTAATTAACGTAAAGAGACAGTTACTTACCTGTTTCCTGGAAAGAGTGACAGTGCGGGTCATTCTGTCCTCTTGTAGGTCTGCAGGCCTGGGTGGGACACGGGGACAGGGGGTCCACAGGTCGACCTGGGAGAAAGAAAGACAAAACTGTTAATGAACTAATTGAATGCTAGACTGGGGGCTAACTGCTGCAAGTAAGACGGCTAGTCTCGCTGCCGATATGCACCCTGAGGTAGAAAGGGAAATAGAATAGTCAAGGAAGAATAAGAAAATGCCTGTCATGCATCCGAGTTTTATTTTTTGTGTAAATAGTTGTGTGCGAGTCCCATGGCGATGGATCTTTTACAATACTGTTTTTTGGTAACGTGTGCAATAAAGAAACGGGGCAAGAGAAACATTTAACCAGCCTTCTGCGTGAACCTCCTCTAAACGTGCCAACACGGTATCCTCCAGTCCACTCTACCACCACTCTGATATACAGAACCGTATGTTAAGGTTTCTCATCTGTAGATCGTCTAGAGATCATCAGAAATTCTTGCCCTATTGCTGGGAGACGTGAGTGGATCTGATTAAAGCTGCAGTAAAACTCTACAGAAGCTTAACTAATGATAATCACTGCATACATCATGCACGTGGGTAGCACTGTCGCCTCACAGCAAGAAGGGCCTGGGTTCGATTCCCCGGCCGGGCAACCAGGGTCCTTTCTGTGTGGAGTTTGCATGTTCTCCCCGTGTCTGCGTGGGTTTCCTTGGGATGCTCTGGTTTCCTCCCACAGTCCAAAGACATGCAGCCAGGCCAACTGTATATGCTAAATTGGCCCTAGGTGTGAATGTGTGTGAATGGATGCCCCATGATGGACTGGCGACCTGTCCCGGGTGTTTCCTGCCTTCTGCCCAATGACCACTGGAATAGGCAGCCCCCTGTGACCCAGAAAGATAAGCGGCTTAAATAATGTGTGTGTGTGCGCACACCATTGCTGCACATATTGAAGAATAAACCCTTTTCCTACGTATTTTCTTGAGTTTTGTTTTCTCTGATTCCCTTATGACTCTCTTATGACTGTCTCTTATGACATTTGCTGGTTCTATGTACCAAAAACAGCCGTAACTCATTTCCACATGACATTTTCCAGCTGCTCTTTATCCTTTTAAACCTCTTCAACTCCTTGAGACCACCGGTGGTCCCAAAACACACTTCTTCATAACTTTCATATTTCATAAGCTCCATTCAGAAGCTGGGCGTCGTGTGAGGCTGTAGCTCTTCTCTCCAGTCTAATAGACGGTGATGTCATTTTAAACCCTTATAATAAAAGAAGCTGAACTTTGTTTTTCTACTGAAAGTCGACCTGTTTTTGCCCAAATCTATAAACAGACGGCGTCTCTTCAGTGATCTGCTCTGGAAACATCACTTTTAGAGAATAACACAAAGAGCGGCGGAGATTTTTGGCTTTCAGCAGTAAATTGTAAGCATATAGGAATATGTGTGATCATAAAATGCATGTTCTGTTAATTTGAGGGGAGTTTTTTAAAAAATTAAATAAAAAATTTACTTTACACTTTAATTCATGCAGTTTCTGATTAAACAAACCAAAATACAAAATAGGAGGACACAAGTAAATGCCTTGATTCTGTGACATCACAAAAACAATGAATGCAAACTGGACCGCTTCTGGAGCTTGACTTCCATAGATGGACAGTGCAGACTGGGGGATGAGCTTTTGAAATTTTAACAGCCTTTATATACTACATTCATCTCTTTAGTTTAAAAAACAAACAATTCAGTTTTCCATGACACGGCTCTTTAAGGCTCATTACTCAGTACATGGGCAACAATGCAAACCTACACATCGCTGCTGTTGGAAGAAAACCTCATATGTCATTTTTTTGTCATTTTTCAGTTTTTGACATTATGTGAAAAGGCATGTTGACATTTACATTGCGTATAAATTTCATGATGAATGGATAAATAGAAACGACATAAAACAACTTGGAAAAAATTCTGGTTCCATTGACTTACATTAAAAGTAAAGTAGGTTTTTTCCTTCTCCTGTAAAATCACCATTTGAGATATTTAGGAGTTTTGTCCCAACAGCAGTGACAAGTGGAGTTATTCTTGTGCTATACGAGTGAGGAATGGCTAGCGGTCATTTCCTGAGTCATTTAAGAGGTTAATTAACCTATTACTGTCATTACTGTTGCTAAACATTTTGCCTGTAGTGTAAATAAAAGCATAACAGCCATGCAGTAGTTTCTAGACAAACAAAACTGTCAGCTTCATGAGGATGACATGATGATGGTGATTGTTCTTGCATTACTCTGCCCTCGTTAACTTTGCCTCTTCGTTGTCCATCAGCACGGCTCGTACCTACTCATACCTGTTCTCCGAGCCCAGCCGCATGCCTGTCTATCCCGGCTGGGTGGGGGCTGATCACGCCGATGACCTTCAGTATGTGTTTGGAAAGCCCTTTGCTACTCCTCTCGGCTACTTTCCCCGTCACCGCAATGTCTCCAAATACATGATCGCATACTGGACCAACTTCGCCAAGACTGGGTAAGCCTTGTAGTGATGTGAAACAGTCAAGAAGTAACTGAGAATTCAACAGTATCATATGTAGTTGATCACTGACTGTTGGTTAGAGGGTCCTTTTCTTACAGAGCTCCATAAAAGGAAAATTTATTTTATTAAAGATTTCTTTCTTTAAGTTTCTGCATAATTAAATGGGTCGTTCAGAGTGGTTTGGTGTGAAATGCTCCATTCTACTGAAACACACAACGTCAGGATTTTTCACAGTGGTGGTGATGGGAACCAGACGTCTGAAGAGTCTTAGATAGATAGATCAATAGATTGATAGATCAATAGCTCCCATACAGAAAGTTATTACTTCACAAGTTTGCAAACATGCTGCCTGATGCTTGAGAACGATAGCTTTGAGAGAAGATTTTGAATTGAATTAAACATCTATGGTGCCGACCCCTGGCCTAGTGCATTGTCTTTTTACTCTATAATTTGCAATAAAGCTGTTATTTCATTCATTTGACTTTTCATTTAAACCACAATGACGTAGTTTTCCAACATGTTACTTTATCCTGTGACATTGCTGCCACATTTTGCTATATAAACGAACACTCTGTTTTAAAAAATACACAAAAATTTAAATGACAGATTTGGTTTCCTTAACTGCACTGTCTCGCTTTAGTGACCCCAACACAGGAGACTCTGAGGTGCCCGTAGCCTGGCCCATGTTCAGTCAAGAAGGCCACCAGTTTGTGGACATCAACCACAACATGGGCAAGAACTCAGTCAGGCAGAAATTGAGGACTCGCTTCGTCTACTTCTGGACCAGCACCTTCACCAGCTTGCCCAGTATCAACTAAGCCCTCCACAGCTCCGTCCTGTTAATTGGTAGCTGCCATACACTGTAACATGGGCTGCGCATTCTGCTACGATTACTGCATCAGATTACTTGTCAGACAATAAAACAATTCATGTGTCCATCAAAGCAGGCGTTCATGTGTCCATTCAAACTAGTCTTTGGCACCTCTGGCTAGTATTCATCTTTGTTTTGCTTGATTTGCAACAGACCTGCACCCTGCAATCACACGTATACAGCCCTTAATTACCTGTGTTGTGTTTGGAGCTGGAACAGAATAAAATGTGACCTGGCTGAGAGCTAGATTAAAAACCTCTGCACCAAAGTGTTCAGTATTCTTTCCTAACTTGCTTCTATCCATTTACTATGAAGTTGACAATAAAGCTGTAATCCTAGAAGCAAATCCACATTAGCGCTGTAATACCCTTGTCTACAGAAGCCATTATACCAGAAACCACATCTACTTGAAGGAGAATTCAGGGTGGTTTGGTGTGCAACGCTCCGTTCTAGAAAACATGCCCAGCTACAACTGTTCCCAGTGATAGTGATAGGAACCAGACGTCTGAAGAGACTAATGTCTCAAAAAGCTACGTCATAATGTTTGCAACATAAAATGGTTTCAAATAAGCTGCCAGATGATTGAGCCACTGTTTTACCCTATTTTTCAGATAAGGTTATAGATTATCGGCCATCCGGGAGGAGCTCGGTGTAGAGCCGCTACTCCTCCGCATTGAGAGGAGCCAGCTGAGGTGGTTCGGGCATCTGATTCGGATGCCGCCTGGACACCTCCCGTTGGGGGTGTACCAGGCATGGCCTACCGGGACAAGACCCCGGGGTCGTCCTAGGACCCGCTGGAGGGATTATATCTCCAAGTTGGCCTGGGAGCGGCTTGGGGTCCCCGGGAATGAGCTAGAGGAAGTTACGGGGGACTATCTGGATTAAGCGGTCAACGACGATGATGATGATGATGGTTATAGATTAAAACATATTTTACTATTTCACCATCATCAATCACGGGTGCTTTTGGATAGTAAATAAAATGGTTGTAGATGGTGTGTATATATATATATATATATATATATATATATATATATATATATATATACATATATATATATGGTATTTTACCATTATCAACATTACGCTCTTAGAAATAAAGGTATAAACCTGTCACTAAGACAGGACCCCTCTTGCCACTGCGGTGGTCCCCTCAAGGGTACATCTCAGTACCTTTAGTCAGTTACAACATAACTGTAACATAATCCACTGAAATGATATTTTCTCAGCTGTACTGACTCCACACACCCCGCCTCGCCTCCAGGCTTCTTATTTCATTGTTCTGCTTTAAAGCATTCGGTTGTGAAAACAAACAAATACGTCCTTTTCCATTAGAAACATTTTATTTAAGGTACATAATTCAACCTTAAAACCAGTGTTTACTTGTGGGGGTACTTTTACATTGTTTGCACCTTTATGATCAAGAAATTTACCTGCACAGCACCTTTATTTCGAACTGTGTACATATAAAATGCGTGTAGGTTGATTAGACATCGTAGACATGTACATAAACCCATACATAAGTGACATAACGCACTCAGTGGTCATACACTATACACAAATCTGCATTTACAGATTAAGCATTAAGCCTCAAAAGCCCCTTAGTGCTGAAATATTCCATCCCAGGGGTCTCCACCCTTCTAAAACCACTGCCTTACTAGACTGCAGTATTCAGTGGCCCAACTGTGGCTACACCAAGATGTTAAAAATAATCCTTTCAGTAGAATCTTATTCTCACATGAAAGCATGAGAGACTCTAACATTTTAGAAAGGACAGCAGAAACTACCATGACAGCAAGAAATCCACCACATCTGAGATCACTGCTCATAACAAGGGCCTGCTGAGTGTCCTGCGGCTGCATCACTACAATGGATCACTGGACTTCAAACACTCATCGTTTTTCGCGTCGGGTAATAAAATGCATCAAACAATGTGACATCTTTGTTGACATATGCACATGGTGATAAAGATACTTGACAACAGGCACTATTATCCAGTGGTGGACGAAGTACACAGATCATGTACTTGAGTTAAAGTCGAGACACCCAAGGTAAAATGTTCATCCAGTAAAAGTAGAAGTTTCTCCCTTTAGACCTCCACTTGATTAAAAGTACTAAAGTATTTACTTTCAAATGTACTTAAGTATAAAGTAAAAGTACTAAAAGAGTAATTCTGGCTCTGATGTCCTGTTATCATTTTTATAACCAGACTGGCTTCATGAACTCATTTCAGGTGAAAGTCCTCCAGCGTCTCTCTTGGTAAACCAGTCTTTTAATAGAACGTCATTAATTAGTGACGCTGACGTCTATTAAAATGATCAGAAGCACAAAACACTGAAGGTAAACAGTTTCCATCAGGGAGAACCGAGTGGCTCTGAAATCACTTTTTACACACAAGCAAAGTTTCAGTTTCAGATTTATTTACAACTTAGTTCCAAGTTTAAGTTGAATAAAAACTGGCTTTAAACTCAGGATCACAGATGAGCTCCTTTACTATGTTGATCTGTAGGCGTCTGTTCATAAACATAAACCAGCCCAAACTCATTTACTATAAAATGAAATGGTGTTTGTAGAAATTCAGAAAAAAGCCGCGTCAGTCTCGACTGCATATGTGGACATATTTCTATATTGAGCTCTATTTACACAAAGTTAGGTTAGTTCATCATTTATGTTGAACAGACTCTCCCAAAGTTTTATGCTGCTGCGCTGACGTTGAACCGCGTGCTGCACTGGGTCGGTATGACCAACAGGTCAAAACCAGCTCTAAACAAAGTGACCGCTGGGCCCTGATTGGTGCTCTGGCTTTGCGCTTCTTTCGTTTTGACATGTTACGTTTTGATACACACAGAAACCAAAAGGAACGACAGATTTCTCAAAATGTAGCGGAGAAAAAGGTAAAAAGTCACCAAAAATGTAAATACTTAAGTAAAGTACAGATACATGAAAAAACTACTTAAGTACAGTAACAAATTACATTTATTTAGTTACTGTCCACCACTGGACACTGGACTGTTTTTTATGTAAGATTCGTAGTGTGTCTACAAACATTGAGGCAATTTTAGAGAATTATAATCAGAGTCATTTCTGTTCTGGTAAGAGATAAAATTACAGAACAAGAACTGAAAGTAACTGGGTACCAATAATCTAATTGGGAGGCCCGTTAGGCTGGATGAAACGCGTTTGTCACCAGTAACTGAAGAATGTGCCAGCATCGTCTTTTAAAGCTGTGAAGATCTTGCTGTTTGGCCGAAGGAAGAAAAGATAGACGGATGCTTGATATACTTGAAGTATGGTGTAAAAATAGGATGGATGACAAAAGTTTGACGACTCTGACCATCAATATTACGAGCGCCCATGTAAGCAATAAAAATAGAGAATTTGGAGTAAGGAAATGGCAGTTATTGGAATTCTGGATTGGAATTGCCCTTGTACATACCACCCGACCCTGGTTGAGTAAATATTTAAGCCAAAAGTTATTAGTGACCGTTGAGAGCCGAGTTAATTGTGGTTTGCTTATGGAGAGTTTCCTATTAAAGGAGACGCAGGGCACAGGAACACATTTTTGGCTTGAGCGTACATACAGAGATTGCCAGGGGAGAGAATATTGGCAGTGAGCTACAGTGGTTAATGAGAACCTGTGGGGGTTACACAGTGGGTTAATTGGGATGAAGTTGAGGCAGTTTTTCGTAACCATAGTCTAAAACAAAGAATAAAGAGAGTGTGGAATAAGAATTTATTAAGCTCAATATTACATTCATTGCTGGCTAGTGACGTGCCATTACAAGCTGCAGCGAGGTCGGAACTACTGGCGTGGGGCCAGTATGGCCCCCCCTGAAGATGACAGGCAGTGCCGAGAATTAGAAATGTACTTAACGATCGAAAAAAGAGAAGTGAACTGGGAAAGCAGTCTATCCTCTGTAATTATTGATAGACTTGACGCGTTGGGTCAGAGCCTGTTCAGTGAGCTGTTGGTGAGGCCAGCTGTTACAGTGGGAAAAATAAATGCATTTGTGAGCTGGGACGAATCTGCTGTTGCTGGTAGAGGCGTTCCACAATAGGACAGCGCGAGGGGTACATTACTCTACAATATTAGCATAAAGATCTGAGATAAAATGGATGTGGTGTACAGAGAAAACGCTTCAGTTTATGTTTTCTCAAAAAGAGATCAGCTATGGACCAGAGAAAAGGCAACAGCATTGGGTTGGTGGGTTCCTCTTAGATGGACTAAAATACATGAAACTGACCCCATTTGCCCCATTTACCCCATTTTTGCAGCCAAATCCAGATTTGGAAGCAGTTGTGTTGTATTTTACAAAAACTGGTAGGGTCACAGTTCAGGCTCGAATTCAACGTTTTATCAGAAACTCCCAAAACCAGACTATTTTCATCTTGGCCTGACTATGAATTAGATTGGTCAGCATGTTAAGGGCCTGGTTGGTGAAGATTTAACCATTTAAAAGCACTGAAAGAGTTCACTGTAATGCCGAGAGTTTGACTGTTCAGAATTAATATTATTAATTGCTTAAGAAATATTCAGAGAACAGAAATAGTCTGTTATAATGTCAAACAGAAGGCCTATTTAGGATTTATTTGTTGTCTAAGAAATTGTGTAAAATTGCTAATAGCAAGAAAAATGAAGTTTCAACAGACTGGACGGAGTGGCCGGCAGTCTGGCAGAGAGGAGGCAGGACAGAGAGGGAGGAAGGAGGGGGGAAAACAGCACATGCGCAGTACACGCTCTCTCATAGCACCGCCCCGCCCGCGGAGGAAAATCAGAGGAGTCACTCACTCACCTACGCACACACACTCATGTGTATAGCTCCACCAAAGAGCAGTTCACACACACACACACACACACACATACAAACACAGAGTGCCGCCTGCGGGAGAATTAGAATAGTTCTTACTTAGTAAGAACTATTCTATAGGATTATAGCACCCTTACTTATTTTGTAAACATTATACAATAGGATTATAACGTTATTAAAATAAATCTGAAATGGGAAATAAATTAGTCAAACAGGAACAAGGAAAAATAACAACACCTCCTGACTTAATGTTGTCAGAAGGCGTTGCATCCAGAAAAGAGTTAGAGCGATGCATGAAAACGTGGGACAGGTTAACCCAATTTGAAGAAAAGCAGTGGCCCCTAGGTGGATCATTTGATGTTGAATTATGCGAAAGAAGAACAGAGAACACAGCAGGCAAGAGCCCAATTAGCTGAAAACAGAGGTCAATTAAAAATGCCAGAAGGAAGGTGGAAAAGACTGAAAATCAACTTGCTGATAGACAAGGTAGACTTACATTATTACAAGCATTTCGAGAAGGAGTCATGCAGCTGAAAGAGAAAGAGAAAAGCTATGCTCAGATGACAGAGACTGACAATAAAGCAAGCGCACCAAGGCAGAATGAAACAAGACCACCTGCCTATGCCCCAATCCAGCACAAGAGAGTAGCTAGACACTTTCCAGTGATTCAGACAGAAGAGTGGAAAGAAGCCCAAGCACAAACGACAGGATCAGTGAAATTTAAAACAAACCCCATGGAGACACAAAAGGACAAAATGAGAGGTGGTGAAGAACTGATAGATTTTCACAGCCAGACAGGTCGATCTCCCCAAATGGATACGTCAGAATCAGCATCAGAGACAGAAGCTGAGTTGTTACACCACAGCATGGATATGAGGACTCAAACTTTTCGCAAGTTCATATTCACACATTGGATCCAGGCCAGTAGGAGTAAGCACTCCCAATTTAGCTGCAACTTCAGGGTCAAACTTGCAAGCACATGGCGGGACATCAAACCAACCAGCATTAAGGCCCAGAAGCATTATGTGTGATGAACCAACTCTCCAACGAATTCATGGAGAAGTGGTTATTGAACCACTTGAGGATGCGAGGAGAAAGCAACAAGCCATGCAGGAGGAAATGGATTCACTGGTTAAGTGTGCACAGGAACCGCAAACGCTGGAAGAACTGAGACGCCTGACGGAAGGATGCTTGGAACAACAAAGAGCACAAGTGGAGCAGCAGAAACAACAGGAAGAAGAATGCAGAGAAAGGGAGGAGATTATAACCATTTAGGACAAATGCAGGCTGGAATGGATGACATGAGAATAAAATTGGAGACCAAAACCAACGCAAGATCAAAACAACAAATGCCTAATGAAGAAGAAGAGTGTGCTTCTGATGCGGAACTCAGTAATGATGAAGAAGATAGATGTAAACACAGATATGTGGGGCACATATGGGGGTAGTCATGGGCTGGAGGTTGGGGAACCAGCCTCATGACTGGAAGGTTGCTAGTTCGATCCCCAGAGCCGACTGAGGTGCCATTGAGCAACACACCTGACCCCCAACTGCTCCCTGGGTGCTGCAGATTGGGCTGCCCACCGCTCTGGGCAAGCGTGCTCACTGACCCCTAGTGTGTGTGTGTGTGTGTGTGTGTGTATGTGTGTGTGTGTGCTCACTAGAGTGTATGTGGTGTTTCACGTCATGGATGGGTTAAACGCGGAGGTGAAATTTCCCTGTTGTGGGACTAATAAGGGTCACTTAATCTTAATATAATTTGTGATCACTAAGACAAGCTCCTGTAACTGAACTTCCCTTACTGTACAAAGGACACAGACGCACTTATGTGCCCTGGTCATCCACTGATTCATCATGCGGAAAGACACAGGAAGAAAAAAGAACAGGAAAAAGAAACCAATGGGAAACTGGCAGCACGCCTACAGCAAGCACAATTGAATGAGTTGAAGAAAAAGATAAGAAAAAAGATGAATCTGCCGACCAAGCTGCTGTTATGACACCACCACAAAGAGGAGCCCCAGTAGTTAAACAACAAACCCCACAAGAAAACATTGCCACACAGGCAGCAGTGGTGACTCAACCAAATCAAGCGATTCAAGCAAACACAACACAACCATACCAAGTAATGCAAACAAACCCAATGCAGCCAAGTCAAACAGTTCAGCCAAAAATGATACAACCGAACCAAACAATCCAACAATATCCCATGCCAGTCAGCAACACTCCAGTTCAGTCAAACACAGCCTGCTCCAGTAACAGCAAGAATCCAACCCTTCAATGTCTGCGTAAATGGAGGACCTGGAAATAGAGGAAGAGACGAAACCGAGGAAGAGGAGGCCCAATGAGACAAATGGGAATGCCACCAATGGGCAAGTAGGAATTCAACAGATGCCAAACATGCAAAGTGATCAAGAGCTGCAAAGTGGTCAACAGTACCACTGACCCCCAATCACATGCTGGACCTTGGACTGCAGCGTGGCTGCAGTAGCGGAGAGCAATCAAAGCAAGATTGGTGTTGACGGGGCCCAGAGAACCAAGAGGGGGAGCATCTGCAATTGGAGGCTTCCACATCATCAGTGGGGGAACCCAAATTGCAGGTGTTAATCAATGGTCAACAATCACTACCTTTTCTGGTGGATACAGGGGCCACACATTCGGTAATTGGTCCCGAAGGAGCACACCTCCCCCTGTCCAACAAAAAGATCAGGACACAAGGTTTCTCTGGGAAAATGGAAACATTGAAATTTACAGAGCCACTAGAGTTGACCATTGACAAACACAAAATAATAATGCCCCTGTTATATTCAGACACCTGCCCAGTTAATCTATTAGGAAGAGATATTCTGTGTAAATTCAATGCAGACATCAAATGCGCACCTGATGGAGTTTTGGTAGACTTTCCTTCACACGTTTGGCAAATGCTTTTAACCACAGAATGTGAACAACAACTGTTTACACCCGCAGTTTATTGGTTAAGGTTAACGGAACCCAATTTATATAACAACTTCATGTTATGGAAAATTTGGATACAGGTACTTCAGCCTGAAATGGAAGAAGTGATTGATGATTTACATTGCACATTGTTATATGACCCAAATAATGCACATGAAGAATATGATTCAGCTTGGATAGAATGTCTGGAAGGATGATCCATTCTCATCACAACAGGAGACATAATCATAGGACCGCAAGGAGTGGCAGTGGAAGCAGAATCAGACTCAGAAATTGCACAATGTTATAAAGTGTCAGACTCAGTGCCACATGTTTCATTAATGATTTCAAAAGATAGTCAGTCTAAAGACATTGGACCAATAAAAGCCAGCAGGGAGCTCAGCTGGATGAAGACTGACAATAAATGCATCCAGAGGTCAGCAGTTGGCTCTTATTATAAGATAGCCATAAAGTCAGTAGACCGAACGGTGGCGGAGAAGGTCTTGGTGGACAGTGCTACACCAATCACTCAATATGTTCTGAGCACAGAACGTGAAGATTTATTGAAACAAGTGCCTGATAGACTTTGGACTCAACATCACACAGATGTAGGCTTAGTGAAGTCTGCAGGAGAAGTCCAGATTAATGTGAAGCCCAATGTGAGCCTTCCTTTTCAAAAACAATATCCACTTAGTGCAGCAGCATTCGAAGGAATTAGACCAACCATTGAGGGTTTGATAGAAGCAGGAGTTCTGATTGAATCACAAAGTCCCTGCAATACTCCAACTTTCCCAGTTAAAAAGCCCAATTCAGATAAATGGCATTTAGTGCATGACTTATGAGCTATTAATGCTGTGGTTGAAGCTGAAACACCAATTGTGCCAGATCCATATACTTTGCTCTCAAACATACCTGCTGACACCATGTATTGTAGAGTCATTGACTTGTGTTCAGCCTTCTTCAGCATCCCACTACATGAACAATCAAGGACCCTCGTTTGCTTTCAGTTATGGAGGTAAACAATATACCTACTCTCGTTTACCGCAAGGTTGTTGTGACAGCCCTTTGGTATTTAACAGAGTAGTAGCAGCAGATTTGAGGGACATCCAAGATGACAGTACAATTTTGCAGTATGTAGACAATCCGTTAATTTGTAGCCCAACCAAAGAACAATGTGAAAAAGACTCGGAGAAAGGTCTTAAAGTAAGCAAAGAAAAATTGCAATTTTGTGCTAGAGAAGTTGATTATTTAGGCTGACGTCTACATGCAAATTCACGTTCAGTAATGCCCATCCATTTTCCAAACTGCTTCCCCATCAGGGTCACGGGGGGGTGCTGGAGCCTATCCCAGCAGCCTTCGGGCGAAAGGCAGGATACACCCTGGACAGGTCGCCAGTCCATCGCAGGGCAGACAGACAGTCACTCACACACAGGTGTAATTTAGCTTGTCCAATTGGCCTGACTGCATGTCTTTGGATTGTGGGAGGAAACCGGAGAACCCAGAGGAACCCCACGCAGACATGGGGAGAACATGCAAACTCCAAACAGTGAGGACCCTGGTCACCCAGCCGGGGAATCGAACCCAGGACCTCCTTGCTGTGAGGCAACAGCGCTACCCACCACGCCACCGTGCCGCCCGTTCAGTAATGCCATCTCAGATAAAGTTAGTTCAAAGTGCACCCAAACCTACAACAGTCTCTGAAATGCTGACACTTTTAGGTATAGTAGGGTATATCAGACAATGGATATGTGATTTAAAACCCATTGAGAAGGTTAATGCATAGCGCAGGCCAACAGAACCTCAAAGGACACTTAGTGTGGGATGAAGAAGCAGAACAGGCGTTTGAAGCTGTTAAGATAGACTGGACGCCAGTCCAGGTTACACTAAGCCTTTTCAGTTGTATGTAGCTACCAGAAATGGATATGCCAATGCTGTTCTGGCACAGGAACATGATGGTCAAAGTCAACCAATTGCTTATTTTAGCACCCAACTTGATAAGATTGAACAGGGAATGCCACCATGTTACCAGGGGTTGGCAGCAGCAGCATTCGCATATGAAAAAGCAACTTCTATTACTTTGGGTCATAAGGTTGATCTCATGTTCATCTTCATGAACCATGCCTTACATACTTTGTTGACATCCAACTCTTTTGTGTTGACCAATGCTAGGAGAACAGGATATGACATTTCTGCCTCAGAGATGACAATAAAAAGGTGTTCCAAAGTAAATCCAGCTGAGAGATTGGCTACACCTGATGATGGAGAGCCGCATGATTGTGAGTTATTAACTACCAATTTCTTAAAACTTTATAATTAGTTAAGTGACCCTTATTAGTCCCACAACTGGGGAAATTCCACCTCGGCATTTAACCCATCCGTGAAGTGAAACACCACATACACACTAGTGAGCACACACACACTAGGGGGCAGTGAGCACACTTGCCCAGAGCAGTGGGCAGCCCAATCCGCAGCGCCCGGGGAGCAGTTGGGGGTTAGATGTCTTGCTCAAGGACACCTCAGTCATGTGCTGTCAGCTCTGGGGATCGAACCGGCGACCTTCCGGTCACGAGGCTGGTTCCTCCATTACCCTTTTCTGGGTAAAAACACACGTTGCCCAACTACAAGGAGTTTCGGTTGGTCGCTGTTACATGCCAAGGGCTTGAGTTAGGACCAGAAGGGTTCTGGGGGCTGGAAGGGTCCTTTTTTGAGCTATATGGCTTTTTGGGGTACCTGTTATGTATATAATGAAGTTGCGAGACTCTATGCTGACCTCGTTTGACTTCATAAGCAGAGTGGACCATTTATGCTGTGCCCGTCACATCTGACCGTTTCTCGCCCACATTTTAAGGCTTATCAGACTCTTAGTTTGGCTTTATTCTATATTACTATGATATTATGGCAATGTTTTCATTCCTATTAGGTGTGTCCTGGGACACAGGTCGTGTTTTCCCTGGAGGAGGGAAATGGTAAAGTTTGTTTTTAATTTTTAACTCCTTCATTTTTTGGACTTTTTCTCGTTTGGATTCGATTTAATGTCAAACTCCTTGATTTTAAGATTTTAGTTTTAGAACCACTTTTGGTTTACACTTTTGACTCATGCACCTTTTTAGGACGTAACAATCCGTAACACTTTTTACTTTTACAGCTCTCTGAGTTTTATTTGACATTTCAACTTTAAACACTTTGACATGCTTAGTTTTACTTTACCAACCAGGTTCGATGTTGGTATCACTTATATGCACAAGTAGCTTCACAAACTTTGTATTTTATCACTTGTCACCATGACACGTATAATCCACGCGCTCTGTGTAAATGAGCTGATAAGTGTGGCGTTCTCATGTTTAGTTAATCACGAGAAAGGAGGGAGATGCCGTGACTTTTGAATAAATGTGTCCTTAAACCATCGTTTAATAGAAGCTTTGCAGTAATCATTAACTTAGAGTTATGAGACAGAGTTGTGAGCATTAAACAGAGACAAACAGACCCATTTGGCGGAAGAGCAGGCCTAACGGTTCCATATATGGAGCGCAGAGAGAGATTCCGCTCCACAGGCAGGTGGTGTAGGCCATGAAAGAGGTCTTTGAAGGTGGGGGCACCTGGCCTAGGAGCCTGAGAATCACTGCACGTTCAGCAAAAACAAGCTGGCCACTAATGAGCAAAATAGATGAGAGCTGGTAGATACTGGCCCATCAGTCAAAACAAATGAGGAGAGCGCCCAACACTTGGTCAGGGTGACCAGGGTGCCGGGATGAGGGAATTACATAAAAATATATGTTGAGGTATATGTCCCTAGGAAATAAGGGTTCCTAAGAAAGCCACAAAAAACAGATCTGTTGGTGACCAAGGTGATTTCAGGACGTATTAAAGATAGGTGGGGCGATGATCTCACCCCCGGGGGGGGTGGTAAACTCGCCCAGGAGGGGTATAAAATGTAAGGTGTTTGGAGTGTCTGCACATTTTGGCTTTCCGGCGCCATTTTTGCCACATGAAGAAAGCCTAATAAATGAAGAAAGCCTCTTCTTCCTCCCTCGAACCGGACCTGCGGCTGAAGTTTGGGTTTTTATTCTGTGACTTTTTGTAAGATTGATTCCTCACTTTCCTTTAACTTCTGCAAGGATGCTTTTTCAGGCTTTTTAATTTGCAACTCGTTTTTATATTAGAGGACGGATTAAATTAGAGCTAAAACTTCGATTTAATTGAATTAATTAGTAACGTTTTTCGCATCGTCTGGGACTTTGGGGCGGAGGACGTGGGGGCTGTGGGTCCCGACAAGCGGCAGAAAGATGGTGAGCTATGCTGGGGACCGTCTGAGTCGCCTGGTCTGAGCCTGCAGCCCTAAAAACAAACGATGGATCTTTCTGGCAACTCGCTGCTCTGGAAGCTGCTCTCGGTGGCTGTCCTGGTCCTGGCCGCCGCCCTCCTCCTTGTGTTTGACCCGTGGGACTTCGGCTACCCGGAGCTGTGGAGAAAGACCGGGCTGGCCGGAGCTCCAGCGCGCGCTGCGGCATGCCTCGTGGCCGGGGTGCTCCTCCTTGCGGCCGGCTGGCTGTACCGTCTGTTCTTCGCCCCGCTGGAGCTGCTGCGGAGCCCGGAGGACGTGGGCTACGTGGCCGAGGACGGTCGCTCCAGAGCCCGGGCGGCCAACGAGGTGAGGCGGCGACGGAAGACCGGAGAGCTTCCTCCGGTCTACCCCAACGGATGGTACCGGGTTTTGGACTCCCACATGCTGGAGAGAGGCGACGTGAGGAGCGTCACAGTGCTAGGTAACTAACGGAACCCATGCGAGTGCTATGAGATGGTTCTTTACTGAAGGGGATTGTTCTATTCAGAACCATCAGTTTAATGTAGAACCTTTTCCTGCTTCAGTATTTCTTCGCATGGTGAAACGGTTCTTCATGTTGATGGAGAATGTGTTGCACATGGTTCTATGTAGAACCTTTTTGAAAATGGTTCTATATAGAACCTAAATTGGTGTTCCTACTGCCTATTTCACAGTTTCACCATGCAAAAAAAAAAATGGCTCGAATTGGTTCTATATAGAACCATTACCTTTACTAAAGAACCGTTGAAGAACCATCTTTTTAAGAGTGTAGAGGTAAGTTAGCAGGTCCACCTAACCATCATCAGCACTTCATTCCACAGAATATTCGCCCTGCTCCTTGGGTTATATCCAAAAGTTTGTAGACGCCTTGCAGCATTTCTGTGCAACGTTGCTGTGAGGATCTGATTGCATACAGCCGCAAGAGCGTCGGTGAAGTCAGGTACTGATGCTGGATGATCAGTTCTGGATCACTCCAACTCATCCCAGGTATGGGATGGAGCTCCATCACCCCGGAGAACGCAGTTTCACCGTCCCTCAGCCCAGGATTGGGCTGTGGAGCAGTGGAACTGTGTTCTCTGGAGAATAACCAGCGCCTGGCAGTGGGCACGGTGACCTTAAGCTCACCTGAGGCTCCCAGTGTCTGTTGCTCAGTAAAACTTGTATGTGCACAGTTGAACATCTGTGTCACTAACAGGTGCACATTAAAGTGGCTGAATTCACTAAATGCATGGGGTGTCTGGAAACTTTCGGATATTCTTTCCTGCAGAGTTTACCTTGCCTTACCTCGACTTGCATAGCTGGATCAGAAGAGTGTGATTTGGGTTGGAAGGGAAAGGTACTGTAAAGTAGATCTTCAGGAGGAACACTACTTTAGATAACATTAAGACATTTAGTCTAAATGTGATGGTGAATTTAGGCAACTTAGGGCAGTGTGTGTGTGGTTGTGTGTGTGTATGTGTGTGTGTGTGTGTGTGTGTGTGTATACATATATGTGTATATATATATATATATATATATATATATATATATATATATATATACACACACACACACATATATGTTTGTGTCTTAGTACTAATCTGTATTTTCATGCTAGGATGCAGACGCACACACACACACACACACACACACACACACACACACACACACACACACACATATACACACACACTTAGCCGCTTATTCTTATGGGTCGTGGGTGCTGGGATACAATGTGTTACTATTAAACTCGGTCATTTAAATGGCTCAACAGTCAGGCTTTATTCACAGGGCTGAACAGTTTTTGACTAAAACATCTAATTGGGATTTTGTCAGACTAATACCGTGACTGCGGTTTCAATTTCTATCGTTTTCTATAAATTTAGACTCCAGTCCTGTTATTTGGTCCAAGAAGACCAGCATATCGCCGTTGTCGGAAACCTTGTATCTCTAAAACGATAACTTTGCAAGAGAGGGAAAAATCTACTTTAGTTTTAATGCAAGTCAATGGATCCAGACTTTTTTCAAGTCATTTTGGGCCATTTCTTTTGGTCTATTCGTCATAACGTTTACATATAATGTTTAGGGCCACAATCATTTTCAAATTATGTCAAAAACTGAAAAACTACAAAAATGGAGACTTGAGGTTTTCTTCCAACAGCAGCGATATCCGCTTTTTCTTGATGGAAGCTTGATTGCTCCCAGTTGCTGTCAGTTAGTTGTGATTATGTTTGGGTGCTTGGTTGCTTTAGATTAGTGTAACTCATGTCCAGGCAGTTCACAAGCTTCATGCTATTATGTTCAGTTTTCCCACTTAAAATGTATGATGTTGTTAATAATTAAAGTTCTTGTGATTTTAAAACTTTCAAATTTTGTCTTCAGTGTAAAAATGCTTTATCTTTCTGCTCTAGTCAGGGGTCACTCCTTGTTTTATCATCATACTTTTTGTCGTGTTTGGGTGGTTGGGCTATTTCAGCTGGACCATTGACTTGCAACAACACGTTCAGGGTCTAATGAAGCTTTTGAGCTCTATCATTTCATTTTAGCTCAAAAGGATCCCATAAATAGAGAAGTAGATCCTACCAAACCTCAGTTCAAACACTAATAGATGCTGGGTGTAATTTTGGCACCTGATACTTTTTACTGTACACCGATCAGGCATAACATCCTGACCACCTCCTTGTTTCTACGCTCACTGTCCATCTTATCAGCTCCACTTACTGTATAGCTGGTCTTTGTAGTTCTACAGTTACAGACTGTAGTCCATCTGTTTCTCTGATACTCTGTTACCCTGTTCTTCAGTGGTCAGGACCCCCATGGACCCTCACAGAGCAGGTACTATTTGGGTGGTGGATCATTCTCAGTGGTGGTGGTGTGTTAGTGTGTGTTGTGCTGGTCTGAGTGGATCAGACACAGCAGTGCTGCTGGAGATTTTAAACACCTCAGTGTCACTGCTGGACTGAGAAAAGTCCACCAGCCAAAAATATCCAGCCAACAGTGTCCTGTGACCACTGTTGTCGTCTCTGACTTTACATCTACAAGGTGGACCGACAAGGTAGGAGTGTCTAATAGAGTGGACAGTGAGTGGACGCAGTGTTTGAAAACTCCAGCAGCACTGCTGTGTCTGATCCACTCGTACCAGCACAACACACATTAATAAAGTATGCAGAGAAGCAAATGGACTACAGTCTGTAACTGTAGGACTACAAAGTGCAGCTATACAGTAAGTGGAGCTGATAAGCTGGACAGTGAGTGTAGAAACGATGCTATGCCTGATCGGTGTGTGCAGTGTTGTGGTAGCTAATTTTACTTCGGCATGAGTCATTTTAACGTGACAACCTTGTACGCACAGAATGGTTTTACCAACCTCTGGTTATTGCTCACTCTAAAATGCTCTTGTGCAAGCATGTGCAATAAACATCCATCCCTGAAAATATCCCATTTGCTTCCCTAATGCCTCACAGAATCCTGTTCCGTCAGTTCCTCCTGTGATCAGCATTAGATTAGGCAGCTTTCTCGTCTATGTCCCAGATGCACCGTTTGAGGTGGTAAGCGTATCCCTCACATTGTGGTTCTGTATCTGAGCTGAGTGTGTGGATCTGGTTTAAAAATAGCTCTCCTCACACAGTGATGTAGCCATCTGCCGTTTTCAGGTCAGTTCAGTAATGGATGCTCGCTGCTCTGCATCAATTCCACTGGTGATGGAGGAAAAGCGTATTTATTCCCCTGTTATTGATTCATCATTGGTGTCCACAGGAAAACCCGTGTATCAACTTTCACTTTTCCACATCATTTGAACACGGCACGGTGTCCTTTACATTGTGTGAAAATTTCATGATGACTGGACCGATAAATACTCCAGAATAGCTTGGAATAAAATCTCTTGACATTGACTTGCATTGAAAATAAAGAATGGTCTCCTGTGAACCGTTTTGGAGATGCTCGTTTTCCTTTAGACAGTGACAACATGCAAAAATTTCCTGTCCCATCGCTTCTCGGCCTTTTGGCTAAGATCAAGTGTAGTATCTGTTCTTATCAGTTTAATATCTGATACGTCCTCTATACGAGGACTACATATTAAATCGATTTTTAGAACAGGGAGACGGAAGAGGGGCTTGCTCCGTCCGCTCCACGCATCAACCTGGTATTGCAGTACCTGGGAATGGTGCACTTCCTGGGGACAGTCGTGGGCTGGAGGTTAGGGAACCGGCCTCGTGACCAGAAGGTCGCCGGTTCGATCCCCAGAGCTGACTGAGGTGTCCTTGAGCAAGACACCTAACCCCCAACTGCTCCCCGGGTGCTGTGGATTGGGCTGCCCACCGTTCCAGACAAGTGTGCTCACTGCCCCCTAGTGTGTGTGTGCTCACTAGTGTGTATGTGGTGTTTCACTTCACGGATGGGTTAAATGCGGAGGTGGACTTTCCCCGTTATGGGACTAATAAGGGTCACTTAATTAGGAAACAATGTTGGTGTCCAAAATGACCAGTGAAGCTGCGTTTTTCTTCTGAGTTTTCATATGTTGACGATGATAAAATAGTTGTAAATCTGAAAAAATGGCCTTAGAATGTCCTGCATGTAGCTCTTTGCAGTGAGAAGATATTCAAATATGTTTTAGGAAGAAAGCTTCTCCAAATTATCATGAGACAATGTCTTTGGCCTCAGGCAGTGTATTCAAAACCTTTTCCTGTGATGACTTTGTCAGGGAGTTTTTGGAGACTCTTCAGATGTCTGGTTACTGTCACCACCACTGTGAACAGTTAGTGATTTAAATTTAAATGTGCAAAAATTTGGAAAAACAGATGGGAATTTCTCTAAAGATTGGTTTGTCCTAAGGTTGAGGCTATTATTTAGTAACTAAGCTGTTAGAAATAAAGGTTCTGTGTGAGTACATTCACCATTCATCGAGGTACAGACAGTGTAAACGTCCCCTCAGAGCTCCAGCAGTGGTTTAAAGGTCTGATTGTGAACCTTAAGTCAGTTTTTCCAGGTGAAAAGTTGGTATTTGGTCCTTTTCATAACCAAATATTTTCAACAGAACAGTAGAATAAAAGCCTGGAGGTGAGGCGCAGTGTGTGGAGTCAGTCCAGCTTAGAACAGATCATTTCAGTGGATTATGGTTCAGTTTTGGGGGCAGTTGTGGGCTGGAGGTTAGGGAACCAGCCCTGTGACCTGAAGGTCACCTGCTCGATATCCCAAGTCCCCTGACTGAAGTGCCCTTGATCAAGACTCCTAACCTCCAACTGCTCCGCATGTGCTGTGGATTGGGCAGCCCACCGCTCTGGGAGTGTGCTCACTGCCCCCTAGTGTGTGTGTACGTGGTGTTTCAGTGCCCGGGTGGGTTAAAATGCAGGGCACTTTGCCATATTTGTTTAGAGGTAGGTACAGGGTGAGGACTCGGCTCGCTTATGAATGCCCTTATTACATCCAAATAAACAGCTTCAAGTGCCTGATGTCTAACTGGTGCCTTTAATACTGTATTAGGCAGGAGCACAACTCCCTGGAGGACCACAGTTCTGCCTGTTGTAGCAGATTTAGCTCATGAATTCTCACATGGCTGATGAAATGACTGTGTTAAAGGGCCCATATTACAGAAAAACAAATTTTCCGTACATTTCTGAAACACAGGCGTTTCAAAATGCCCCCAGTGCATGAATGGACACTGCACTGCAAATACAGCCCCTATTTAATTAGCTTTGTTTGAGCTGTTACAGAATCCAGTGCATTTAGCCCCACCCCTTTATTCTGAGGTTATAAGGAGTGTTTTAGCCCAGACTGCTTTTTGGATGACCTGCAACACAGAGTGGTCAGTCAGAACAGGGATCCTTTACGTATACCAGTTTTAAAGCACAATAACAAAGAAACAGCCTGTTTAAAAATGGAAAAAAGGTCAAAGAGAGCTTGGAAAATGACTTTTGACTCATTTTAGTGTGTAAAGCCACACAAATGTTATATGTGGACCTCAGGGGAAATATAAAATACAAGTAAAAGCCAATATGTGGACTGAAAATCTATGAGACATGACCGAATTGTATTGATTCAAATGATGGATTTTGTAAAATGCACAGCAGTTCAGTGTCTCACTTTTATCAGCGTATCTAAATCAAGAAAGTTGGACAGAAAAAATCTAACCTGAGCCGTGCGGGGTCCCTCTGGACTAAAGAAATGCTGACCCCGACTGTATTGCTTTACTGTACTGCACCACTGACCGGCTGTAACCTCTGTGCTGAATGTTGAGGATTAAGCAGTTTGGGTTCGAGTCTCGTCACTAAGGCAGTTCAGCGTCTTTAATTACCCTGCCTGCTGGTTTTTTGTTGTGTTTAATGTGGGTAACCGTGGCTCAGCCGGGTTGCTATGAGAGAACGACCTTATCGTGTTGCAAACCCCTTTAGCTTTTCAGTGGAAACTTCAAACAAACCACCTTTGTTATTTTGTATTAAGGGCACTCTGACATGTCTTGACTGCTTAGAAACGATTGTTCTGATGTGCCTGTGTGTATCTCAACTTGATGACCTTCAAGAAGGCCTGGCTTGCGGACAGGGTTCTCCATGAAACATCTAGATGCAGGGAGGCAGTCGAAATCAGTTTCACGCTGTGCATTGGTAAAAATGATTCTCCTAAGCACAGGTCACTCTAACAGCATAAGGCACCTGTGTGGCTTAATTAAGTCAGTTTAGACTGCCTCTGGAGGACGTCTCATTCACTGTAATGTCTCCACTCTCATTCGGTTGCACTTTTAAAAGTAGAGGTTCTTGGCTTGGAAGCATGGTTCCTTTTAATTGGTATAGAACCTTTAAAAAATACTGATCCTTTGCTTTGACATGGTTCTAGGAAAAGCTTCTAACCTTTACATTGTGTGGAAGTTCTTTAAACTGAAGAACCTTCTTCACACTTGCACATATCCTCTACTGAAATGATTCTTTGAGGAAACTGTCCATTGGAAGTTTTACCAAGGAGCCAAAAGTGGTTCTTCTATGCCAGGTCCTGTTAGAGAAAATTTCCTCAAGCGAAGGTCCAGAACATCATAATGTCTAACTGGCATTATGACTCGGTGCCATTTACTGTTTACTGAAGTAGCCGAGCAGGAATATCAACATCTTATACAGTCGACAACTGAATATCAGATCAAATAAAGTCCAGTTCAGTCAGTTCAACAACATTTACTGTCAGCTTCTCTTTTTAGAGCCACAAATATGTGGAATAACTTCCCTCTGGCTCACTTTCTTCTCTGACTGCTGTTTCTCGCCTCGTCTCTCTCCTGTGTGTGGGACACTTACTCGAGTCTTAGTGCTCATCATAATGCAGTGACGTGATTGGCTGATTAGCATCATATGATGGATACAATGCATGCAGTTTTGAGTCTCCTGGGCCGCTAAAGCTACCGCAATGACTAGAAATAATATGCCGATTAAAATAAGACCACCCTGTCGAAATTAAATAATTCTCCATGGTTTATCGGCTATAGGTCCAGGTCCACAGAGGACAGCGTCTGGGTCTGGACTCGGGCTGTGGTCCACCTTTTAGTGATCACTGTCCTATGCCATCGCACCAAAGAGCGCTTTTTTTTGGCCTCTTTATTCTTAAATATCACGAAACGGAGTGACGTTATTTGTATAGTGTTGTATCCAGGCTGTAAAGCAGTGTCTCAGAAATCAAGCAGTGCGTTCATAACCATTTCATGTAATAACTTTCAGCGAGGGAGCTTTTAGAGGCTTTTAGAGACTCTTCAGACGTCTGGTTCCTATCACCA